>NW_001849533.1:23351-35455 GCF_000209065.1 Trypanosoma cruzi
TGGAAGGCGTGTCACTCACGAAGTGACATCTCTTTTTGGGCTTGTGATGATGCCGGCTACCACGCAGACAATTCTTCACGCCGTCCTCTCACGGGCAGCATCAACAGAACTGGAGACGTGGCGAAATGAAATGAGCTCACTTACCGAGAGTGATGGTGGCGCTATGGCCGAAAGGAGTTTGGAGACAATAAAGCGAGACGTCGACCGGCTACTGCGTTTACGCGATGCACTTGAGCGACTACAGGAGACCGAGCCTAAAGTGCCACAGCTGAGTCTCCGGCAACTGCTGCATTTAATCCGCTTTCGTGTTCGCCACCCGGACGACTTTACACCTGGAGTGGAGTCCGCATTATTGCTCCCGCTCATGAATACACTGACGGCCGAGCAAGTGCGGCAGGCCATGCATTCTTGCGGTTTTCATGGCGTGAGTGATCACGAGGAGAAGCAAAAACAACAACAACGGCATCATGGGACGCGAAAGGGTACAGAAACGGTGGCCGATCTGTCCGAAGGACGTCGAGGTAAACGCCACGATGTTCTCACAGAAGTTTCGGCTTTGAAAAATACCAATGCTATCACTGAATGTCAGGGCTGTGGGTTTATGCGTGTATTCGCAGTACATGGTAGACCTGTTTTTTGCAGCAGTCGTGTATACTCGGAGGAGGAACGGGCGATGGTGCCGTATGTCCCTTACTTCCACTCCAATCCTGTGCATGAGTCCATCATTGCATGGCTCGCAAAGCAGTACGCTGTGGGAAACAATATCTTGTTAATTGGGAACCAGGGTGTTGGGAAGAACAAGGTGGTGGACGCTTTTCTTGCGCGTATAGGCGTGCCACGGCAGTACATTCAACTCCACCGTGACACAACCGTTGGCACCCTCACAATCAATCCTACCGTTGAGGGGGGTCGCGTTATCTGGTCGGACTCACCGTTAGTGAAGGCGGTGCAGCGTGGGCACTGTCTTGTCGTGGACGAGATTGACAAGGCACCGGTAGAAGTGGTGCAGGTGCTGAAGGGACTTGTGGAGGATCACGAGATGCGTCTCCGCGATGGACGGCAGATACGCGGTCCACGGGCACGTGTCGTGGCCGTGGACAGCGACCCCAAGGAAGAGGCAAATATCATTGCTATGCATCCGGACTTTCGCATCATTGTTCTGGCGAATCCACCGGGGTTTCCGTTCCATGGCAACGACTTTTATCGTGAATGCGGTGACTTGTTTGCATCGTATGTCATGGGCAACCCAGACGCTCTTTCACAGCTACGCGTACTGAAGGCATACGGACCAAACCTCCCTGACACCCTGCTGGTGCGACTCATTAGTGCTTTCCAAAGTCTCCAGAAGAGTTTTGAAGAGGGCCATCTCACATATCCCTTTTCTCTGCGGGAGTTGATTGCGGTGGTGAAACACATGGCGGCGTTTCCACATGATGGCATTTACGACGCCCTTAACAACGTATTCAATTTTGACGCACGCAACGAAAACACGCTGCACCTTGTCCGTCAGGTGATGCATCTTCATCTTCACCCGCTTGTGAGCGCTGGTGGCATGCGGCGTCTTCTACCGTTGCGTGCTGGACAGTCCTTGCCACTGCATGTCTCGCCACAGTCTCTGCAAGTTCCAGCAACGGCGTCATCAAAATTGTCAACAACGCCATCAGTGAGCGATGCCACATTACTTCCAGTGCGGTTTCTTACCGATGCGGACTGCGATAAACCATACATTGCACAGTCCGTTCCCACCTGGTGTGAGCAATACAAGGAGTCGGAGTTTGCAGCCGTCGTGCCAAACGTCGAGTCAGAGGGATTTACAGAATGGCTGGCGGCTCCAAATATCCCTTTTCTACGTTCAGGAGATGTCGTGCTGGGCATCACGCCTGTGGAAACAGACGTTGACATGGGGGCTCTCATCACCCTCGCGGTTCTTTTTTTACGTGAAGAGGCTACCAACGACACGAGTAATAATAACAGCAGTCGCATTAAAAGGATTCTCCTCGCTATAGTGGCACCGCCGTCGGTTGCCTCTTTCGGGATGGTGACGATGCGTCGTTCACATCTTTCTTTGGGCCAGATTCAATTCTTTGACTTGACGCGTTTTTTTCCCGCTGCTGACCTTTCCTCGTCTTCCTCCGCCTTGGCACCATCGTTGCATGCATTCAATGCCGAACCTCACAGTTCTTTTCTTGTCACTGAAACACAAGCCGGCTGGCTGAATGAAGCGTTTGGCGCCCCCATTCCGCTCGTGGCTGTGGTCGATGCCCAGTCGGGCCTCGTGCTGCTGATTAACACTGCTGCGGCTGCGGTTCACTCATGCGACGTTCCTCCGCGGCAACAAGGGGAGGAAGAAGAATGTGCTCGAGGCGCCGTATTACCCGTCCGAATCGCACCGCCCTCCTGTGAGCCATCGTTATGTCTCTGTTCACTCCGACCACTGAGCGGTATTGTCGCCATGACGCGACCAAGAAGTCCGGAGTTGTTTGTTTGGATGAACGGTCAACGTATTGTCGTAACACTACCCGCAGCGAGTATCGATAAATTGCAGTTCGTGACCGACAATCTAGCAATGGTGTCCCTCCGAGTCGGGGAGAAGGTGAGTAATTGCCTTCTGAAAATGGCCGTCTCGGCAGACGGTCAAGCAAAGGCGAGTCTTCTTCATCTTCCTGACGGCATCTCAGGGGATATCGTGGGATTTGCGGGGAATCAAGCAACGGCATTGCCGTCTGATCATGCGCTCTTACAACCACTCAAGCTGGAGGAACTGAAGGGGGCTGTCGTTGTGCCAAGCTTTAGCGAGACAAACCGTGGAGACGTTGTGTACATGACGCTGGACGAGTATTCACCAGAGAAAAGGATGTGGTCAGTGCGTTTATTCACTGACGCCGATGCCGCAGCCGCCGTTGGTACCGGTTCGCTGCGTGTAAGTCACCCAAATCATCAGCTGCTGGCGACTGAATGGTCCTCGGCAGAGCACCGTGGCAGGATTGTTGCAGTTGACTTTCAGCAGCACATGGTGCGCCGCTTTGCTCCCCCACCCACTGCATCATCATCATCATCATCGCAAGATCCCGGTATGCCGTTGTTCGCACTGAACGAGGGAACGGGAGTGGCGCTGTGGTACGACAACACTGCACAGCGACTGCTAGTTGCAGATGTCGTGGAGGAACGTGTGCAAAAACGCTACCGCAACTGGTCTACCTTGCTTGAGGGTTCTGTCAAACAGATCGGAAACGTTGCTTCAACGACAAGGCAGCCACTCTCGATGACGTACAGTAAGCCACGTGCGAAGCCCTCCGGCACGCTCAAACACGGCAAGGAGGATGACGAAGAACATCACGGCGGCAACACCTACGCGGGTGGTACGGGCGGCACGGATACTGCAGGGCTTGGTGGGATTGTCGGGCCGTACCGTCTTGACAAGGGGTGGCCTGTGCACCAGGTTTCACCTGAGGAGAAACAACGGGTACCACCTCACATTATTGAAGAGGCAAAACGCATGGGGAAGGCCGCTCTAGAGGAGCGATTGCGAGAAATTGGGATGAGTGCGAAGGAGTATGAACAGTACAGGGCACTACAGGAGCGTGTGCAGGCCCCGGTTGCGTTGCTGCGAAGTGTTCTGAGTGGCTTGAAAGCAGCAGAGGGTGAACGCACGTGGCTGCGGGGTCAGACGGATGGCATATGGGATGACAGCAAGATTGTGGAGGGCATCGTTGGTGAACGCAACATCTACAAGCGCCGGGAAGAATCCACTGAAACGAACCCGTTTCAGTCTAAACACAAGAAACGTCTGTTGTTCGTACTGGATGTGAGCGCCAGCATGTACCGTTTTGAGGGAATGGACCATCGATTGACCAAATTGTTGGAATCCACCGTAATGGTCATGGAGGCATTTGCCGGATTTGAGGAGAAAATTGACTACGCGATGGTGGGCCACAATGGCGACAGCGCATGCATTGAGCTGGTTTCTTTTGGCCATTCACCCGCCAATCAGAAGGCGCGAATGGAGGTGTGTCAGCGCATGGTGGCCCACGCACAATACTGCTGGTCAGGCGACAACACAGTGGAGGCAATGCGGCAGAGCATTGATCTTGTCACGGCAGAAAAGGGGGATGCATATTTGGTGTTTGTTATCAGCGATGCGAACTTGCCGCGGTACGGCATCCAGCCGAGTGAACTGAGCGCAATCATGCGAAGTCACAAGGAGGTACAAATGTTTTGTATCTTCATTGCGACACTGGGTGAGCAGGCATCAAATCTGCAGGCAGAGATGCCGCCTGGTCACGGATTTGAATGCTTGGACACGCAGGCGCTGCCACATATTCTCAAGCAGATATTTTTTTCGGTGAATCTTCTATAAGACTGAAAAGAGAAACTAACGAACAAAAAGGGCAGGATAATGACGCACCGTTCATGCATTAATGACACACACACGCACAGAGAGAGAGAGAGAAAAAAAGAAATTTATGTATGGTGAAAGGTGACGGAGGGGCCCAGTGCGTATCTTTGTTTTTCCATTATTACACGTGCTTTGCGCACGTGTGTGTGTGTGTGCGTGAAACACGTTCTTGTTCCCTATGGTTCTTCACCGGCTCATATCTGCCAGCGCGCATTTTTTTTTCTTTTTTACCCGTGGCGTGTGTGTGTGTGTGGGATGGACAAATAGGAAGGGTTAGGGTAGTTGTTGCGTAGGACGTTTCCGCAAGGATGGGCGGGGAGGAGGAGCAGGCGGAGGAGATTCGGCGTTTGCTGCACTGCGCCGCCTCGAAGGCCGACGCCTTTGCCATTCTGGAGCTCGATGCGCAGTCATGCGCGTTGTCTGACATCAACCGCAACTTCCGGAAGATTGTGCTGAAGGTTCACCCCGACAAGTGCACCCTAACGAAGGCCGCCGACGCCTTTCATGTCGCTGAGAATGCACACAAGCTACTGAGCAATGAGGCCGTTCTCGTGCGGCTGAAGATTGCCCACAAGAAGAAGCAGGAAAGGGAGGAGGAGGAGGCGGCGCGGCGGCAGGCGACTGCAAGCGCCGTTGGTGGAGGCGGCACCGTTGGCACAGTGGATGACGCTAACTTGTCGAAGGAAGAAAGAGTTCGGCTGCGACGTCGTGAGCAGCTTGTGGAGCAGCAGTTGGAGGCCGCACGGCTGGCGGAGGAGGCGGCACGAAAAAAACAGCGCGTGGAGCGAGAGACAAGGGAGCGTGCAGAACTTGCTGCAGAGTTGGAGCGGCAACGGAAGGAGTGGAAAGACTTGAATCTTTTCTAAGTTGACATGCAGGGAAGTCGAAATAATAATGAAAAGAAAAGAAAGAAAAAAAGGAAATCACAAAGTACAGTTCGGCGGCCGTTATGATTTCTTTTTTGTATCTTCTTGTGTGCACGCATGCATGTATGCAGGTAAGGTGACTGATGAGTGGGTGGGCATATTTATGCAGATGTAAAATGCTTGTATGGTTCTCTGCTGTAGGTTTTCTTCTGCCTCCTTTTTTTTTTTTGGTGCTGTTGTATGTCTGTTTTTGTCAGTATAATATATATATACCTACTCTCCGGAAGCAATCACGCAAGAACCCGTGGGGGAATTGGGTGGAAACGAGAGAAGGCAAAAAAGAAAAAAACAAACAAGCAAACAAACAAACAAATCAATGGGAGAAGCTGAGGGAGGGAAGACGGTAGTGCGATGTCGATAGAAGACGAGTGTTTCTGTGTGTGTGTGTGTGTGTGAACGGCTGGACCTTCCGGCTTCTTTTCGTGTTTTCTTTTCCATCACTCCGGGAAATTGTAGGATGGTGCGGAAAAGGAGGCGAATAAACAACAAGAAACAACCCAGCCTTCTGCAATATATCACTATTGTTTGTCTGTTCCTTTCATAAAGTCACAGAGATGCATGTGCCAGGAGGCAATAAAGCCACATCACCACCGCTGCACCAGCAGCAACTACAACAGCAATGGCCCGCCGCTTCGCTCCGAAGACGCGCCGTGCAACAGCGTCAGCAGCAGTGTCCGGGCATTCGTCGGGCGGCAAACTCCACAACTGCGCCATCCTCCTCCGAGCTGTCACCAACCCCATTGGTCATGACATATGAATTGGAGAACTCATCTGAGGACGATTCTGAGGAGTACTCCGAGACGACGTACACACCGAGCAACGTGCCACACTTTCTATCCATGCCGTTTGGACCAACTGAGGGCGGTACTGCGTCCCTGATGTGGGGCATGTCGCCAACAAGCAGCTACTGCGCGGACGTATTGTCGTCGCAAGGGACCGAGATTGGCGTGGGCTCCAAAACCCTCTCACCACACCGTATATTAAGACAAATTAGTGTTTGCGATACCCACAGTAACAAAAGCGGCATACCGCAGATGCCTGTGATTGTCAGCGAGCGAAACAGTCCCGTGCACGGAGAGGAAAACCAAGAGCTGCGGCCAAGCAACTTGACGAGGACGAACCTCATGAATGCAGCCATCCCCACCCAGTTGCCTCAAATTGTGGGGTCTGGGGCGAGGATACAGCACACCCAAAAGCCCACGGTGAATTTAGAGCCGCCCCACAATGAGAGCACGTCAAGGGTGGCGACGTTGCCCCCAGCAACTGGCAAAATTTGTACACGACCGAGCAAGGAATGTGTGTCTCCCATCACAGCCAGGCCATCCACGCCAGCGGCACCTGCAGCTAGTTGTAGAGGCGCACGCTTTGCAGTAGGTGGCAGTGGTGTTAGTAACGTGTCGAGGGATTCGAGGACGCTGTTAGACGATGACGCAAAGCGAGGGGTGAAGGCTTTGCGAGAAGAAGTTGAAGGGGAGGCAACGCCCCGATTGATTCTGAACAGAGCACCGCCTGCCTATCCGTCAGCAGAAACCCCAGTGGTAGCAGTCGTCCCCGCGGAGGAAAAAGCGGGAACGTCAAGGGGCAACTTTGCAACAAATCTCCATGAAATTCCATCCAGCGTCACAGCCACAACGGCGTCGCCGGCGTCCCAGGGTGTGTGTGTACATGCTACGAATGGGACAACGCAGTTAACCCGGCAAGCGATGACAGCAGCAACGAGACAAGTGAAACCAAAAGAAGTGCCGTGTGGGAGTGAAAGAAGAAGGATCGTGTCAGGGAGCGACGCATACTATAAACTTCCGTCACTTTTTTCTTCCAGCAACCCTGTTCTTCCGCGGGTGGAAAAGAGACAGAAATTCTCTGCTGAACCCCTCCAGAATCATCCGCAGCAAAATCAGCAACAACAGCAAGAACAACTTTCAGAATTAGCTATCGTGCCGCGACGCCTAGGCGACCGAGGGCCACTAGTGCAGGAGAGAATACAGCGACAGAGGATTCGGAGATGTGAGACCGCTGAACGTGTAGCCATTCTCAATAAGATCATGGAGATGAAGCAAAGCCCCAATACCCCCCACGTCTTTCGTAGTGAGGACGTGGCTAGTTGTGCTCAGTCACCGCCGCAGCTTTTATCTCAACTCAGGGGGTGTGAGGCGAATGAGAGTGACGAGGTGACTGGAAAGGTTTTGCGGAGTGTCAATCCGATAGAAAACTGGGGATCTCGGCATAATGCAACTCCACAGGGTTTAGGCACGGGCTTGGGATCGGCCAAAGCCACGGATGATCCCACCCGTCATTTCCCGGAGAACACAAAGACAGGCGTGAAGGGGCTCTGCCCGCCAAGATGTCAGCGCATGAAATCTGCCCGGAGACGCGTCCGGAATCAACAGATGGATATGTTACCTTCCATTGGTGGATCACGAATTAAATTAATTGAGAGTAGCCAAATTCTGCCAGGACATGAGGGGAACATGACCTAACTGGTCTCGTCAGCCTTGTCAATCAGATGTCCAAAGGACGTTGTGAAACTCGGAGCGCAACGCGGTAGAAATTGGAAGGAGAAGAAGGAAAAAACAAACAAACATTCTTATCTTGATGGGATCTGCGCAAAGAAGGCCGCACCCGGCCTAATTGCCGCTTTTTTGGATAAAGAGAAGAGAAGTGGCTGTGCGGACGCCCCAGGATTAGTTATACCAATTAATTTAGCATGCCGTCTCAGCCAACACGCGCCCTGTGGCCTCATCCATCAAGAGATTTGGAGGGAAACCTATCAGGTATTGTCGAAGACTACTATTACAGCTTTTTCTTTCAGGCACGCGACGAAATTGGCGACAGCACAGATGTTGTTGGTGCTCAAAGCGTCCTCTCCAGTGAGGTTTTTTTCTTTGGTGCTATTTAACAGACACCCTGTGGCTCTCATTGGGGAGAAGTTAGACGCAGCAGGCAAATGATCAATTCGTGTACTGAAAGCCACAGCAGAAAAACTCTTCTTGGTATTGGCAGCATACAGGAATTAGGCGCGTTTTAAAGTGAATGGGTGGACCATTTGTAAATACATGAAAAATGCCTGTTGATGTACGGCTAATGTAAAGCGACGCTTTATGAGGGGATTTCTTTTTTTTTTTTTCTTTTTTTTTTGCCCACTTCTACTTCGGCAATGCCGGCCACCTCGCCGTGGTGCCAGGGCCAATTGCCCCGTATTGTCGGGGGAAGCCCGCAGTCAGCGATGCGTCCATCACGGGATTGTTGTTGGTGCAGGGCTGACGGCATCAACCAGCGCACGGGCCAGCCGCGTCTTGCTGGGACACGGTTGCAACACCATAAGATCTGGGGGCACGTTTTACCATAGTAAGTGCCGGCCATCAAATTTCCTCGGAAAAACGCGAGAAGAAAAACAACAACAACAACAATGAAATATGCAAACTTCTGCTTCAGTATTTTTTCTCTTTCCTCCTCCCCTATTTCTCTGTCTGTGTTTGTTGATTGTGTACCCGCATGCATGGCTTTACATTTTTTAATTTCTGTTTGTTTGTATATATATATTTTTTCTTTTTTTGGAGGTTTTTTCTTTTTTTTTTTCTTTAAATTAGGCGGCACCAGGTGGGAATGAGGAAACATCCCACGTGGGACGGTCCATGTATCGCAAATTAACACCGGGCATTAAATAAATTTTATTTATTTTTTTTTTTTTTTAGCCAACTTGTCTTTTGCGAATGTGTTTCATTTGTATGTTTTTCTTTTTCCTTTTTTCCCCCCTCCGTTAATGACTTAATTATGTGCATTTTTCCACTTTTTCTTTTGTTTGGTTTTGTTTGCTTGCGTTTCATACGATGTGCCTCATGACATCTTCCACACAAATACACACACACACACACAGAGAGAGAGGGAGAGACACTTTAAAAAAAGGAAGAATGGAAAGAAAAACAAAAAACAAAAAACAAAAACAAAAACGGTCTCCATCCCACCCCTCTCCCCAATTATTTCCTTTCCATTCTTTTTCTTTCAGCTGTGCCTGCCACCAATTCGGCTCTCTTTATATATATATATATATATATATTTACATCTAAGTTCAAAACAAGAAAAACGAAAACAAAAAAAATATGTTTGTAATTTTATATGCATATCTATGTGTGTCATTGGTGCACACATCTAATTCATAGAGGCGTGTGGAAGGGAAGTGCAACTCAACTAAGGCTTAGTGGGTGATGGCGGGAGGAGTAGGGGTGGGGGTGGGTTTTTTTTTTTTTTCTTTGATTTCCCCTGATTTTAATTTTAAATTTACTTGTATCGCTTATTATTATTATTATTATTATTTTCCAATAAGGCCGCGTTGGAAGGTAGCAAAGGTGTTTTTTTCTTGTTTTCCTTGTGTGTGTGTGTATGTCGTTGCATCCGCCCACCCACCGCTTCCGGTTGCGCGGGGGAGTTTGGCGGTTGCGGGGACCTTTTAAAGAATGCCACTTATCCGCCTTTAAAGCTGGTCCGGATGTTGGCGGTGCATGTTTTTTTTTTTTTTTTTTTTGGTGTCTTTTCCGTTCTTTGCCGGAGAGAGGGTGAGAAGGAGGCTGGGTCTCACCCAAGCGCATAGTTATATAGTCATATATATATGTATGTATGTATGTATGTCGTTATCTTTTTCTTTTTCCTCCCTCCATTCCTTTCTTTCTCTCTTTTTCCTTTTCTTTTTCTGTGTGTGAGAGTGTGAGTGTAAGTGAAGGTGTGTATTTTGTGTGCACATGCAAAGAAAGAACGAGAGTGCGAGTGTGAGTACATGGCTGTACGTATAAAAAATTTATTGTGTGTGGGATTTTGTATGGATGTTTCTGCATTGGATGAGGTGTGCTCTGTGTTGATTGCTGCTGGTGAAACCACCCTCTTTATTTCTTTATTTTTTTTTTTTTTTTTTCTGTTGTTGTTTGCTGCAATCTCAGCGACGAGTGTCGATGTGCCTGTGCGGGCGCAACGGCATTTAGGCATTAGCAGAACCAAATTAAACAGCGTGTTTCTTTCCTCGTGCATACATAGACAAACATATATATATATATATAAGCGGATCGGTATTAAAGGGACAGGAGGAAAAAGTGGTGAGACGAGTGTTTTTATAGACGCTAAACGAAACCTTTTTTTTTTTTTTTGTGTGTGTGTGTGGGGAGGCTTCGTGCGACTTCCCAGCGTTCTTCACTTTTCGTGTGAGTGAAAGAGCGGCTGAGTATTAGGGGAGGCGGAGAGGCGACGAAACATATTAAAAAGAAAGAAAAAAGGAGGGGGGGAAAAAGAAGAAAAAAGAAGAGAAGGAGAGGGATGTGGTTACTGTTCCGCCGGTCCTGCATGGTGTGTGTGGTTCACGCACTCCTGCCTGCATCGGCGTCAAGAAGAGCAACAGGAATGACAGCGGGGTTCCTGACGGTGGTGTGCCCCGTTACATTCATTACATCAAAGAAGCAACTTACGCAGGACGCACAGTCACCATCAGCGAAGAAAGGTACGAGCCATTGTAGTGGTGGTGACATCCGCGCGACCGGCGATGACGGTCAGAGCACGACCAAGCACTCTGTGGATCGCCGTGCAATTAGCGGGATGGGCCATACCGTAGTGGACGTGTCGTCAGGGAAGTGCAGCGACGCATTTGGAAGCCAGATGGTCGACAGCAATGAGGCATTACTGGAGGCGGTGAATCGGGTGCGTGATGTGCTGCAGAGGTGCCAGGGAACACACAATTCTCCGGACACCACATCGTCGTTGCAGTCACCGCCCCTGACGCCCTTTTTAGCTCAGCAAGAGAAGGAATTGGAGGGCCGCGAGGAAATGCTGACGGCCATTGCAGCACTGCTTGAGAAGGATACGACGTTTGGTCCGCGTTTTCTCTCGTCGTTGTCCGGTGATGCCCTCCGGTCATTGCTTGTCATTGGAACCACTCAAGAGTATTTTGGCCAAGACGCTGTGGAGGCGCAGCTGCGGGCCGTTGATAAGGACCAGGATGACAACATCTCCTCGCAGGACTATGACGCGTGGGTAAACACGGCGGTGCGGGAGCGTGTCGCCATGCGTTTTGAGCTCCCTCGCGCTACGGCGCATGTGCATGACACCACCACATCAAAGGCATCTATTCTACCCAACACGACGGCTGCTGCGGCTGGTTACATTCCATGGGGCTTGTGGCACCGCATCGCGTTGTCGTCTGCCGTTCCTTTCATGGCGTTTGGTATGCTTGACAACACCATTTTTATTACGGCTGGGGATGCCATCGACAAGAGATTTGCGGAAGCCTTTGGGATGTCGACAATGGCTGCAGCGGCGCTCGGTGGTGTTGTGTCAGGGACGGCTGGTATCCAAATGCACGGTCTTGCCGAGCGTATGGCGCAAAGGTCGCGTCTGGCACGGCCGCCGACTCTTACACCCTCGCAAAGCGCTTCTGCATCAAATGGGAGCGCCACTCGGGTGGGTAGCACTCTTGGCATGATTTTAGGTCTTCTATTTGGCATGACACCGCTTTTGCTGTTGTCTGTACCTGTTTCCCGGAGTGAGAGGGAGCAACCTGCTAAGGGGTAAGGGCGTCACACGTCTTTTCGTGGAGAAGGAATGTGTGTGTGTGTGTGTGTGTGTGTGTGTCTTTGTTTTAACAAAGGACGGCGAAAACAAAAATAAAGCACGTGCGTGCAAATATTTTTTGCAAGAATGAAAGAAAGAGAGAGAGGGAGAGAGAGAGAGAGAGAAATAAAGCGGCTTCTTTTTCTTTTTCTTCCTCACACGTGTGTTACAGATTGGCCTCCTGCAAATAGACAAGT
>NW_001849533.1:35555-50232 GCF_000209065.1 Trypanosoma cruzi
TGCAAATAGACAAGTGCATGGAGTGTCATTTTCTACTTTGTTGAAAATAAAACAAATTTTTTTTTTTCCTTTTTTTTTTTTTTCCTTTTATGACCGCGGCTGCACGTGTCTCTCATTTGCCCTCTTCTTTTTTCTTTTTACATGAAACACCCGCTTTTCTCTTTCTGGCGCCTCACACACACACACACAAGAGGAACAAATGAAAGTTCTGGCGATGGGGGGAAAAGAGAAATGAAGGGAGGGACAAAACAAAACAAAAAAAAAAAGAAAAGCCCGTCGTGCGGAGGCGTTACTACACGAAATGGAGGAAGTGGAGACGAGGGGAATCATGTGATTTTGACATTTTCTGGCAGCTTTTCCTTCTCGTCATTCTGGCTTGCGTCCCTTTTTTTTTTTTTTTACTTTTTTTCTTTTTTTTTTCCCCTCCACCGGCCTTCTCTTTACGCTCTCCGATTGAAGGAAAGGAAGGGAAAGGAATAAACAACAAAATGACGGAGAGTGCATACCTCAAGAGCAGCGTGGGGCCGGTGCTTGCAAAGGCGGTGGCCGAGACCGTCCTCGCGCAGCCCAGCAACCCACAGGAGTACCTTGCGCTGTATCTTCTGCATGTGCTGCAGGAGGAGGAACGCCGCGGTGCCGCCGCCGAACGCAAGAAAAAGGCAGAAGTACAACGACAAATGTGGGCAAGCGAACGAGCACTGCGTGAAAAGCGTGCTGCTGACACCATTCAGCGATTCTATCGTCAGTGCAGGAGTAAATTGCGGTTGCGGCGAGAGGAAGAGGAAGCGCTATGGTCCAAATATGAAGAGGCCGAGGGTGAGGCGGAGGAACTCCTAGATGAAGAAGAGACAGCCGCCGCTGCCGGTAAATCGACGGATGAGGTAGACAAAATGGATGGCAAAGATGGCGCCGCCGCGGCTGGAGGAGTCGAGGGCAATAATGAGGAGGAGATGATTGAAGACGCCGCAAGCGCCGTGGAAGAAGCACGTCGAGACTTCTACAAGGCACAGCGCTTTATGTTACACATACGCAAGGCGCTGATTGGTGCGTTGAAGAAGGAGCTTACGGATCAGCGGGAGCAGATACGGGTGGGACAGGACCGCATGTATGATGTTCTTGACCTGGCTGAAGTCGAGCGACGGGAGAAGGAAGAGGCGGAGTTCGTTGCCGCCGTTACTGCAGGAGCCATTCCAAGTTCGGCTGCGATTACTGAGCTTGTAAAGAAAAGTGAGATACCTCGTCATGAACGTATTTCTACCTCTATGATTTTGTACCGTGTCCTGCGATGTTGGTGCTATCTTTTTTTTGACAGCACCCCTAAACAGACGGATACACCAGCAAAGGTCGCAGCGCTTGTGAAGCCCTTCACATTTATGCAACTTCTCCGGGCTTTTAACCCCGTCGCATCGTATCAGCGTAATCGGCCGCTGCGGATAGGTCTTGAGGGTAAGCATGAGGAGGGGGAAGGCGATGCGGATGACATGTTGCAGGATGGTGGTGAGGAACCACTGCCGCAACCAAAACCGCGTCAGGCACGTCGTGTGAGCCGTGTGCTGCGTGTGCTGATGCATGATGCTGAGTATGTGTGTGCGGTAAATCCTGCCGACTATCTGGATGAAGAAGAAGAAGAAGAGGGTGTTGCAAAGAACTCGACGGCATCAGAACGCGGAGCGGCATTGGCCACCCTTGTGGAGACCGCAGCGAAGAAGCACAGCGTCATGCTTTACGCCCTGCTAAGAATGCTACGCACCGCCAGTGCTTACCGGGACGCGCGTGATCGCTGGGTTTCG
The DNA here is from genome assembly GCF_000209065.1 of Trypanosoma cruzi. NCBI lineage: Eukaryota > Euglenozoa > Kinetoplastea > Trypanosomatida > Trypanosomatidae > Trypanosoma > Trypanosoma cruzi. Next base: position 37,346 of record NW_001849533.1, read on the forward strand.
CTGCTGCAGCAGAACGGCCAGGACGCACCTCCCAATGAGGAGATGCCAGAAGATGATGACGCGGATTCAAAGAACGAAGAAGGACTGCGGGATGATGACGGTGAGGTGGACGAGGCTGCCGTCCGGCGTCTGTTGCTCGTAATTGGCACGGACACAGACGAGGCACTTGCAAAATTGTGGGCCGACCAAGACGAAATGCAGCGCAAGAAGTGGCAGGCAATGGCTGCAGCGAGACGCGGCGAAGAGGAAGAAGAAGTTGCCACGAACGACGAGGGTGACGATGACGCAGGGGATGATTAGAGAAACCTACACGCTAATGCAGAGAGAGCGGGAGATATTCACTTGACTTATTTCTCTGCCCTGTTGATGGATTTTGCCGAAGCTCACGTAGTTTACACTCAATGCACCTGATGTACATACATATCCGTATATATATATATAGTGGCGGAAGTCGGAGCAAAAAGAGAAAAAAAAACGAAAGGAAAATGGCTGGTTGTGGCGGCAGAAGCTGTGCGTACACGAGAGGGTGAGAGCAAAGCAACTGCAAGCAAGTAGGTAAAGGGAAGAAAGCGGTCAATGTACAAAGAAGAAGGATGGAACAACAAGAACAACAACAAGGAGGTGTAGGAGAATTATAAATAGAAATAGAAAGAGAGGGAGAAGAAAGTTTTGAGATGGAGTGATGATGCATATAGGAGAGGCACTTATGTCCTTTCTGTTCCTTATTTGTTTGTGGCCAGCAGTATTGGGGGAGTGCGGGATGCGTACACGTGGCAGTTCAATGGCTACTCCCGCTCACTTTTTTTTTTTTTTTCTGTCACCTCTTTTCCTCTATCCTTCGACTTCTTTTTTTTTTTTTCTTGGTTTACGCCTGACTGCTTAAGCACTATTTTTTCTTGTGGATGTTTGCATGCTCGCAATGTAGCATGTGCCCGCCACCGACCCCTTTCCAAAAGCGTGAGCGGCATCGCAAGAGGGCATGCAAGAATGGGCTCACCTGCAATGTGTGTGTTTCTGTCTGTGTGTATGGCTCGCATGCATCAAGAGCTTTGGGATGCATTCTGTTGCCTCATTGCTTTTCCTTTTTTTCTTTTTTTTTTTTGCCTTTTATGCTGCGGTGAGTCGGTGATTCTTTGGAATCTGTAGGGGAATTCTGTGCGCCGACCAAATTCCTGCCGTCGCTGGCGGGAGGGGAAGAGAGGGAGTGAAACGACAAGGACAGTTCCGTCGTCTCTCCATCTCCTTTGGTCTCTGATGCTACGGCGATGGCTTTTGATGCCATTGACCGCGGGATTGCCTGCAACTCTCCTTAGCAGCAGTGGCAGTATCAGTAGAGGTTCTTGTGTACGTTGTGTGGGCAGCTGGCAGCAAAGTGCAAAACAAAGCCGCCGCTTCTCAAAGGAGGCAATGATGGAGGGCCGCAAGCGACACCATTGGCAGAAGGAAGTGGCGGCGCTGCGGCAGCACATCAACGAAGAGCATGGCCTACAGCAGCGACAACGTGCACAACTGAGGCAGAGGTGTGACCGCGCCGCGACGGCCTTGATTCATGGCGCATCACGAGGCTCATCCGCCTCAGCAGCGAATGCCTTGGCGACCGCGCGACATCTTCTTACGCTGCAGGAGGCAACACGCAAGGCGATGAAAAGTGAAAAGAGCAGACGAAAGGCGATGTTTGTTAGCGGCAAGAAGTGGCGTGGGTGAGAGCGGGGTGAAGGAGAGAGGCGTCAGGAAGTGGAGCACAGAAAAGGGAGAGGGCGGGAGAATGGAATTCTGTGCGTATGTATGTGTGCGTTTGCCTGTCTGTTTCTGCGTCGTTATTGGCCGTTATTCTTCTTTTTTTCTTTTTTCTTTTTTTTTTTTCTTTCCCTTTCTTGTGTCATTGACACAGTTTCTTTAGGGAACACGAAGGAAAAAAAAAAAAAAAAGGGGGAAGAGGGAAAATTTGATGCGGTTTTCACTCTTCACCGCATGCGTCTATTCGGGGGCCCGACGACAGACACCGCTGCAGTCCTGGTGCCGGTACCACGGGCAGGATGCATGCAGACAACAGCGTTTTTACACGCTCGGTGAGTATTTGCAGCGGCTTCCGCGTGGTATTCGTGATTTGTTATTATGGTCACCGGCCATCGCGGCGGCTTATTTCATGCTGTACAAACAGGCGGTGTACTTTCTTCCCTCCATGGGACGTCAGCTGTTAAGCCGCCCAATCACTCCCGCCACCGAGTCCAGCAACCGGAGTACGGATAAGGCGCAGGGAAGCGGTGAACTGCGGGCTGTGAAGGTCCGCATGGACGATGCGTGTGGGAGTGTCGTGGATGGGTTGCTTCTCCCGCTGGTGGACCGCGAGGAGGAGGCGGCCGTTGCATCGTCATCATTATCCCCGCCTATTCCGCCGTTTTCTACGGGGGCCATGATGGATGCAATGCCGCTTCGGGCTGTACGCGACGTGGATACGGGCAAAGTCTCTGGCTACACACGGCTGTAGGAGCGGGCAGGGCAGTCAAGAGGGACAGTCCCACTGCCACTGCAAGAGGGAACAGAAGGACGAGGAAGACGGACTCCTTCTTTATTTGTTGTGCTTCAGGCATCATCACAACTGAGTTATTTTTGCTGTTGTCTCTTTGGCGTCATGTTTTTTTTTTTTGTGTTTGTGCTCAAAGACCATCGCCACATTTCATTTGTCACACATTTCTTCCTCCGTCAAAGTCGTTTTTTTTTTTTTCTAACGCCGGTGGAGCTCCCTGTTTTTGTTGTTGTTGTTGAGGATCATTTTGGTGGTAGGGCGTACAACTTTTATTTGTAACGTATGTGTGTGTGTGTGTGTGTACGCATGCACTTTTCATTTGTGAGTTGTGTTGGTAGGAACTTCTCTCTTTTTTTTTTCTCTCCTTTTTCCTTTATTTCTTTCCGCATTTTTTTTTCTCAAGGCGGTGTGGGTGCTTGCGTGCATTGCCTTGAGGTGCATACACATCCACCCCATCGACAGCTTTGGTGAGTGGTTGAGTCTGCAAAGAGGGAAGGAGTTGGATTAACAAAGGGAAGAGGCACCACACAAGTCAAAATTAGGGGGCTTCACGCAAAGAGGGCCGTTAGCAGAAAGCCACATTGTACAATTATATACATCTATATATATATATATATATATACATATACATACAGGAAGGATTAGGGAGGAGGTTCTGTTACCGCTGTTATTTCTGCCGCTGGTGGTGCTATTGTTTTTTTTTTTTGTTGTTGTTGAAACAGTGAAGCAAGAAGGAGAGGGGTGAAGACAAAATGAATGCTCTGGATGAGTTGAACCTTCGGCTTGGCATCGGGCCAACGCGACCGCATCTTCCCATCACACTGCAGCGGTCTGGATACAGCGCCGTGCGGAGACTTGGCAAAGGCAGTTTTGGCAATGCGTATCTTGTTTATCACGCCGGTCGCAAGCAGCAGTATGTCGTGAAGCATGTAAACATGGCAAGCATGACCGCACGGCAGCGCAGGGATGCCCACCAGGAGATTGTGGTGCTGCAGCAACTGGAGTACCCGAACATAATCCGTTACGTGGAGTTCTGCGAGGAGCACCCGCATCTTTACATTGTGATGGAATACGCTGACGGTGGAGATGTTTACACGCACCTCAAAAATCTCAAAAGCAGCGTTTGGGCTCTCGGCGGTGGCGGTGGTGGAGTTGGAGACGGTGTCAGCAGTACCGGCGGCCTTACGGAGGAGCAGGTGATAAGCCTCTTTGTGCAGACAACGATGGCAGTCAAATACATGCATGACCGGCGTTTACTGCACCGGGACATTAAATCACAAAACGTGTTTTTGACGCAAAACCACGTTGTGAAGTTGGGGGACTTTGGCATCAGCACCGTATTAATGAGTACCGTTGCGATGGCGCAGACAATGTGCGGCACGCCGTGCTACTTCTCCCCGGAACTCTGTCAGGGCAAACCGTACAACAACAAATCCGACGTCTGGGCACTTGGGGTGCTGCTGTACGAACTTTGCACGACCGGCCGACTACCGTTCGAGGCCACAACGATGAATCGACTGATGGGTGAGATTTGCAAAAAAGAACCACGTCGTATCCCTTCCAGATTCTCCGATGAGCTCTGGAATCTCATCCTGTGGATGCTTAAAAAAGACCCGCGGCAACGCCCCGATGCGGGGCAGATCCTTCGTTCCCCCGTGCTACTAGGATATATCCCGAATATTATCAAGAAGCTCAGTGCCACCGACGGACACCCTGAGGATGAATTTAGACGTGTGCTTACAGGAGATGCAACGCCACCAACGCCGATACGTCCCGCCATGGACCTGCAGCTGAAACAACTCGGAAAGGAGACGGATAGGGATGGGCCGGCACCTTCTACGGGTGCCATCCCAGTTGCCTCGGCTGCTGCTGCAGCTGCTGCCGCAGCTGCTGGGCGCCAGGGCTTTGCACAGAAACGTCACGATCAGTACCCATTCAAACGTGTGAATGATGACAATGCGGTTAAAGACCGTGTCGGTGGCATATTGGGTATGCTGGCACAACAGCGGCAGCAAATACAGAAAATGAAGGAAGAGGAGGAGGCGATGAAGAGGGCGCCGCCTGCGAATCAGCCGCCCCTTGCCGACCCCTTGAATTACGTCCCTGTCTTACTGCAGAGGAAACAAAAGCTCAATAAAAATGGGGAAAACGTAGATGTCAATAGCAAATCCAACAAGAACGACAACTGTAACAGGAACGATAATGACGCGGGCGGCAATACTCCCAAGAAGGAGAAGAATATTTTTGCACGAACCCCTCTTCGTCCTCCGAAGAACGTGGATGGCGGAAACCTAAAGAGGGAGAATGGCGTCCCACACGTCGACGCCAACAAGGAGCAGGAGCGACGGAAGAAAGCGATCAATCATCTGCCCCTGCAGGATCTTTTTCTCCTTTATGATGAAAGCAAAAAACGCATTCTTAATGAAAAGGAGCAGCGACTTGGCACGGCCCAGCAACCGATGAATTACCAACCCGCTGGTGCGACTCCTGCCCGAATGCGGCCTGCCGTTGTCGAACTTCAGGTGGGGAGTGAGGCGAAAAAACAGTCACTCTCACCTGTGCGGCCGAATCATCCAATTCACAGTAGCACCAAGGCATTTCCGTATGGAACTCCTTCAATGGCAGAGGAGAAATCCATTCCGATCCCTCCCATTGCTCTCCCGACTGGGGCAAAGTCTTCAGTGTTGACGAGTTTGGAGAAGTTGGACCATGATAGCAATACAAAGGACGATAGGAATCGCGCTAGTGGGAAAATTCCTGCCAAAAAAGAACCCACAGGCGATCTTGCACTTGTTTTGAAGGAAATGACAAATCATCTTGAGTCTATGCGTAGTAGTGCGGCTCGAGCAGAGAGCAATACTGAAGCTGAAGGTCCAAAAGGGACACCGGGCACGAATTCTTTATCTGCTGTCTCGGCTTTCTTTGGAGTGGATGCCGTCGGAAACTCTCCTTTTCCCGCATCGGAAATGAATGTTGACCAAGTTGGAGAGGAGTTTTCAGACGCAATGGGAACGACGCTTAACGTCCAAGAATTGCAGCGGCAGCGGAGCGCTTCCTCTTTTTCCCATGAAGAGGTCAATGACGGTGCGGCAGGTGAGTTTCTCCCGCTGTGCATTTCGCGTTACAACGGGGTATGGAGTTCTCGTGGTGGCCGGGTGGCGCCAGCAGGAATGACGGCTACTCCGGGTACAGCCAAGGAGACAAGTGAGGGAAGGGAAACACAGCCGTTTCATGATATCCAACCATCGAAACCGGGGATATCATTTCCCGCCCTTAATACGGGTCCTAATGCCGTCTCGCCGCAGTTGGTGGAAGCAGTGGCAGCGGCGCAGGAGAACGAAGGGGGTGGTGGAGCCTCATTATTTACTGGTGGATGTCTTTGCGACGGCGTTCACTTCACCGGCCTGGCCTCCGCTATCTTTGGGAGTTTTGTATGCAACTGTTTTGTATGCTCAAGGTGCTTTGGGGCGTTGATGGGGGTGGAGTGGCTGCATCTACCGGATGTGCCATTTGAGGGCCTTTTCGCGGATGGATTCCCATCAGAAGCAGCATCTCCGTCTACGCTTCCGAAAATGCCCATAGCGAGCCCAGTGGGTGAGACTTCTGCGGGGTCCGGCGTGTCTGCTGAACAATTCGCCTTAAAGGCTGACCCATCATCCGCTCTGAGGGACGGCGCGAGGAAAGCTAGCAATGCGGAAATTGTTGAAGAAGAAGAACGAAGGGACAAAGAAGAAATTGTGAGACTCCCAGAACTGCTAAAAAAGTTTGTTGTACAGGTACCAGTCGTAAATGAGGATGGAGTCGAAACGATGGGGGAGTACACGGTGTACTTCTGTGGCCGCTGCGGCTCCACCGTTGGAATGGATCATGATGATGTTGCTGGTGGCCTTGTTGCCAAGGCGATGCTCTCAGAAGCAAGTTTGGGCATGCTGGAGTTATTCCAAAAGACAATGCCGCTCCATAATAGTGAGGCACTTACCCCAAGAAAAATTAGGTGACGATGTTTATATACATATATATAGCCACAGGTTTCTTCCTGATTCCGTTTTTTTTTTTTTTTTTTTTAAAAGAAGAAAAGGAATTTTGCTGAGTAGGTGGGAAGCTGGGTGGATACGATGTTTTTATATCTTTTTCCTTTTGTTTGTTTCTATTCTTTTTTTTTTGTTGTTTCCTTGCCGTTTTTTTTTTTTTTTTTTTTTTTTTTTCCCACAGCCTCCTTGTGTGTGTTGTTTTTTTTTTTTTTTTGTACGTGTATATGTGGTGCTGTCCTGGCGTAGTTCTGTGCTCTCTTCTTTTGCTTTTGGGACGCCGACACTGTTGTAAAGATGTGTTCTGCATGTATGAAACGCCTTTCAGTCACTTCACCCTTCTTTCTTTCTATTATTATTATTATTATTTTTTTTTTTTTTTTGTAAAATAATCCTGAAGGAGAGGGAGAGAGGGAGGCGGCTGTCTCTGAGTGTCTGCGGGGAATATCTGAATTGATGTGTACAGGTGTAAAAGAATAAAGAGATGTTGGGAGAACACCACCAACAACTGCGGGAGTGGGACGTCACCTGTTTCTTTGGCTGCCCTTCGTTTTGTGTGAAGTCTGTGTATATGAGGAGGTGTGAGTACCGTTTGGTTATTTCTTTTCCATGTGTGTATGTGTTCCTTTACTTTTTACTGCCAGCGGAGTGCAAAGGAGCACAATTAAGGGAAGGAAGGAAAGAAATAAACGCGGACGCGGAATAAAATTCATGTCGCTGCCTTCCTTGTTATCGTCTGCGGCATCTTTATCGCGGATGCGGGTTGTACAACGGGGGTTTCTCACACGCCGCGGGGGACGTCATTTGACACAGGCTGCTGTCGCCGTGGAGTACCGCCCAGCGCAGCAGAAGAGAATTAGCGACGGCAGTTACGGACGTGTGATTGACGCCGAGGTCTTGCACGGCGATGAGCAGCTCTTCTGGGGCGAGCGGCGCAATTACTACTGCAAACGTGCGCCGTACTTTCCCACATGGGATCGGCTTGCGCAGACGCTGATTCTCATGACACGGCAAGTACCGCGTGTGCCGCAGGAAATGGCGTTTCGTCTTATGGCAGTCTTTTTGAAGCTGATGCTGCTGCCGCGAATTGTGATGAACGCGGAGTTGATGCTACCATCATGGGTCGCAACTAACGCGGAGGGTGTCATCACGCAGGCTGTGGGGGACGAAGAGGACGCGAGAGAGAAAAGGAAGGAGAGTGAAGACACGGCGGGGGAAAAGAAAGAGGAGCCCACGAAGCGGTGATGCCTAGGAGGGGTGTGTGTGTTTTTTTTTAGTGGGTCGCTCTTGTTGTTTCTCACACGTGCTTTTCTTGCGTTTTTGTGCGTTCTGTATTGTTCTCTTCTCCGATGCCGCTGCCATTTCGTCGTCCTTTCGCAATTCACTTATTGACATGAGATGGAAATTTCTCTTGTACTCTTTTGTTATTGTTGTTGTTTCTGTTTTTTTAATGTAAATAGCGTGGAATGGCAGCGGAGTACATTCAGCTAGTCGGTACAGATGTGCCTGGTAGTTACGGCAGCTGCTGCTTCAGTGGCCAGGTGCAACACGAGGCGCTGCGCTGCCCCACGCAGCCATTGGCACTTTCTTCTCCATCACCGACACCGTCAACGGGGGTGGCCACGGCAGTGAACGGCGATGGCCAGCTTTTGTTTTTCAACTGCCCAGAGGGTACGCAGCGTTTCAGCTCCGAGGCGAATATGCGGCTGGTGCGCACGCGCGGCTTCTTTTTTACTCGGTGGGCCGTCTCGGCGGTGATGGGCATGCCAGGGCTCCTGTTCACAATCAATGATGCCGGTGTTCGGCATGCCAACTTCTTTGGCCCAAGCAGTTATTCCCTAACTGTGGAGGACGGTGATGGGGCCCAGACGCAGCAACCACCGTTTTCTGCAGGGCTGGAGGGCATGCTGGGGGCATTGCGACTGCACTACTTTTGGTACAGGACGATGAGTTTCCAGCAGCTTCGCGTGGGAGCCGTGCTGCGCCAGTTGCCAACTGCATTGCCGTGGAACTACGTGTGCGAGGTGCCACTGCACCCCTTGGAAGAAGGAGAGGGAGGAACTTCTGCTGATCCACATGACATGCCATCATCGTCATCTTCTGCATCATCCTTCTTTGTTTTGGCGTTGCTACTGAGCTCAACGAGCGCCCTCCTGGGCTTCCGCGTTTCGCGCAAGGCGTCAACACCATCTGAAGAGACGTACGGCTACGCCATTCTGCACGCACCCAAGGCGTGTTTTGATCCGAAACGTGCAAAGGCGTTCGGTGTACCGCCGGGGCCCATGTACGGTCAGCTTAAACAAGGCATTGGTGTTTGGATAGACGACGAACAGAGTCCTCCTTGTGTGGCCCATCCCGCAGAGAAGTCACGCCGTTTTATTCATCCACGCAGCGTGAAACAGGCGACGGTGGGTAGTCGATGCATGTACGTCTCACTCGTGCTCGACGGGGATGACAGCGGGGAGGTTGCGGAGGCGTTGGAGTCGCTCTTTGGTCGTGACGCATCGAACCGTGGGGATCAGCAGGAGGAGGGAGTGACTGCTGACGCGGAAAGCGAGAGGCTGCGAAGTGGTGAGCTTCGCCGGTTTCTCGTGCAGTGGCAGCCATTCCTGTTGTTTTGTGATGACGACCACGCCGCGTCGGGGGAGGCGACAGTCACGGCACATCCACCGATGGAGCGGACGCTTGTGCTCAGGCATGTTGTGCATGTGCAGTGCTCCGATTTCTTTTCTTCGTTCGCGGCAGGCGCCGCGGGTTCGGTCGAGGCCCATTATGTCACATCTATCTTTACACGTGTGCAGCGTGAGGTTCGGGAGCAGGCAGTTGAGTCTTTCCGCCATGACAGATATGGCGGTGACTCCGTTCTCGCTGCGGGAGCCAAAACTGGAACGATGCATCACTTTTGCGCCGTTGTGCAGCAGCAGTTCTCCGCTTTTCCCACCGCTCTCGCACACCGCTATCATCTCAACTGTATTGCCAATGCGCAGTTCCCCATAACACTCCCATCTGCGGGAGAAAAGGAGCATGAAAGGATGAAGGAGGAAACCGGCCGAATATGGCCGTACGCCGTGAAGCATCTGTTAATTCCTCCAGAGGCTGCCGGGCACATCCCACACAACAAATACAATTTGGCCACGAAGGGTCCCGCCTTTCATGTTGCGACGTTTTCTTCGTTGGTCCCTGGCAGCAAGCAACAGAAAAGGAAGGGCGGCAATTCGAACAAGGAGGATGTGTCAGTTCTGCTGCGGTACCCGACGGCACGCTCGGCTGTGGACATGCTCTCACAAGAATTTCGCTCTATCGCTCGTAGAGTAAATGAACAAATGCAAAGTGTATTGCTGTCTCCTTCTTCTTTTTCCTCGGTTTTTCATCATTCTCATGGTGATACCCACGACAATTTCCATGGCATTTGTGGCCATAAAGACAGCGGCAATACGTGGCATCTTGACGGCGGGGGGGCCCTGACGTTTTTGGGCACAGGCTCCGCCATGCCAAGTAAGTATCGCAACGTGAGTGGAACGTACCTGGAGGTGATGTATCAGGCTCGGAGCAGCACAACCCTTTCCCGGGCTGTTGTTGTGTTGGATTTTGGTGAGGGGAATGCGGGGCAGCTGGCGATCTTTTGGGGCAATGGCTTTGCTCAGGCACTTTTTCAGTTCTTTAATGATTTGGTATTTGTGTTTATTTCTCACGCACACGCCGATCATCACCTTGGGCTGATGACGCTTCTTGAATTGCGACATCGCGTACGTTTGCAGGTGGAAAAACAGGATTCAATTTACAGCGGCAATCTGAATGAGCCTCTGCTTGTCGTATGCCCGCAGGAGGTGCATGAGTTTTTGCAGGATACATGGGGACGCTGTACGGCGTACCGGCAATGGTTAGAGGAGGAGGTCGTTTATGATGTATTTCCGGCCGAACGACATCGGGTCGGTGAGGCTCCCGCCACATCGGTGCTTCTGCCGCGTCTCAACGCGGTGTGTGCACGTCTTGACGAAAAGACGGCAGCAACAAACCATTCAGAAAGTCATGGAGCGTCACCGCCAGTGTGGGGTGCTGAAGTTTTTCCGGTGGATCACCCTGCCAATGCACACGCACTGCTCTTGCGCTTTCCCGCCCCAATGGGGGCTACGACCGCGTCTCGTGTCTTTCTCTTTTCGGGCGACACACGACCGTCCCCGCTTCTTATTGAGCGCTGTCGAAAGTTTACGAGATGGACTTGCCGTGTCCATGAGCAACGGGAAGAAGAACCGAAAGAGGAAGGGGATGATGGTCCAGGCGTGTTTCTCTGCCTCCATGAGGCCACATTTGGCGAGGACTGCGGGGAGGAGGCGGTACAAAAATGTCATTCCACTTTACCAGAGGCGCTGCAGGTGGCGGCGGCAATCCGTGCGGAGCATGTCGTACTTAATCACTTCTCGCAACGGTACCCGAAGCTGCCGGGGCTCATGAAGTCGCAGCTGAACGGAAGGGACGTTGACTTGCATTGCAAGCGACGGAAACCGCGACCGCCGGATGCATTGACAGCCCTGACTGAATCGAGTCTCTCTGAAGAGGCCGTGAAGTCACTTGAAGACGTCCAGAGGGGAGAAACCCCGAAAAGAAAGCCGCTGGATACCCCAAGCTCCGGGGAACTGAAGATGTGTTTTGGATTTGACTTTATGCGGCTCTCCTTTGCGTCGCTGGAGAGTCAACAGACGGCACAGCTGACGCCCCTTTTCGTGCAGCTGCTGGAGGAGTACGAGTCGTGGGGCGTTGGTACGACGAAACGGCTACGCGGGTAAAACGAATAAAAGGCAAGAGGGGTAATTTTCGCTTCGAAGCAACGAAAGAGAGGGTGAAAAATGGCAACAGAGAGACTGTTTGTGAAAGAGAATGAAAAAAAAAAAAAAAAGAGAGAGAGAGAGAGTGTGTGTGTGTGTGTGTGTGTGTTTGTGTGTGCATCTGCATGTATTGTTGCGAGCAGATTTCTGGTTTTTTTTTTTTTCTCGTTTGTCTGTTTCTTGCGAATACTCCCTACCATCGCCTTTCTTTCCCGCCTTGTTACTCTCGATAAATGGTGCAAGAGGAGGAGGTCAAGACACCACGAGCGTGTAACTCCCCCGCAAAAATACATCTCTAACGTCAGTCACTCATATATACATATAAAAACAACCACATATATCGAGAGGAGAAAAGAGAAATTGTGTGTGTGTGTGTGTGGCAGACATAGAAATTTGAGCTCTTTTTTTTTTTTTTGCGGGGCGAGTAAAATTTCTCTTCTGCAGCTGCCAACGACGACGTAAAGGTGGAGGAGGACTGTCTTTTGGGTTGTGTGCTGCGGTGAGGAATATAATGATGCTTTTGCGAGCAACAAGGCTATTGCGTGTGGCAAAACGCACCGTGGCCTCCGCTGGTGCACAGGGGGCTGTGAAGAGAGCCACCACAACTGCTGCAGCACCTGTGGCCGAGTCCACGACCTTGCGTGAGGCCCGAGCAGCGGCAGCAACAAAAGCCACAGGGCAGCGTAAGCCCCTGCATCACAGCCGCGGCGGCAGTGGTGATAGCACCAGGCCTGTGACATCCCTTCAGGCCTCCGCACAGCTGAAAGGCGTGCGAACGATATCAAAGGCGTCCAGTTTTGTGCCAGACCACCGCGAGAAGGTCCTGCAAATATTTCAGCGTTTGGCGGAGATTAACAATGCGCTTCAGGAAAGATACAAGGCGCAGTCGTACCAGATTGCTGTGGACAACCTAAAGAGGGATGACTTCATCTTTGTGCACCTGCCACCGAACATTCTGCCGCCCGGCGTGGATGACGCGAAGAGGACGGAGCAGCTGAACGCCGTGAATGCGACACCGGTGGTGGGAGAGAAACTTAAAGCCAAAATTGTGGAGATTCTCTCAATGGGTGACCTCGCCGAGCTCCACAGTTTGCAGGCAAAGCCCATCATTCGCGCCATTCAGGAGCTCACGCAGGTGCATGGCGTCGGTCCCCGTACCGCAGTGACATTTTACAAGAAATACGGCATCAAATCCGTGGCCGAGCTGCAACAACGCGTGAAGGATCACGAGGCGGAGAAGGGTATTGGAGATGGGGATAGGGATGGTGGCAATTGCGGTAATAGTGGTGGTGCCAAGAAGGGTTCCAAAAAAACTTCAGCGGGGGATGAAGATCCTGTCCTGCACCTCACTGAGGCACAGCGGTTAGGGCTCAAGTACCATCGTGACATTATGCAGCGCATCCCGTACGAAGAAGTAAGACTGCACGAAGCATTTTTAAAGCTGAGACTGCGGAAGTACCTGGGAAAGGGCTATGAGCTCTCCATCTGTGGAAGCTACCGACGGCGACA
>NW_001849533.1:50332-83630 GCF_000209065.1 Trypanosoma cruzi
TCAAGCGGGAGCGATACATCGAGGCGACACTGGCGCAAGGGGCGACAAAGTTTATGGGGGTAAGTCGGCTGAGGAGTTATAACTACAATGCGGGTGCGACAAGCCCAAAGTTGTACCCGGCACGGCGGCTCGATATTCGTTTTGTGGAGCCGGAGTGTTTCCCTGCGGCGCTGCTGTACTTTACTGGCAGCAAGCACTTTAACGTCGTCATGCGGGCAGAAGCGATCAAGCAGAACTTTGTGCTAAATGAATACGGCCTCTTCCACAATGACGCAGCGGCCACCGTTGCTGCCGCCGCCGAGGACAATGCAGTCGATGGCAGCAGTAGTTGTGGTAGTGGTAGCAGCGGCGGCAACAGCAAGAATAAGCCTAATAATAACAATAGTAATAACGGTGGTGGGAGCAACACGGCCCGAGGCCGGTGGAATGCGGAGGCATTTCAGAAGTTGGTCCGGGCACAGTACTACTCTGCTAAGTCTCCCGCATTTATGGGAGATGACGATGGCCACGGTGAAGAGGACGACGACGGCGAAGATGGTGCTGACGGGGCTGGCGAGGATACACGTAGCAAGAAGCACGGGAAGAAGATTTCAGCAGCACGGCAGCGGCAACAGCAACAAGAACTTGCCGCTCTCTGGCGTGAGGTGGAGTCACGGCGAGTGAAGGTGAAACACGAGCGTGACATCTTTGACGCATTAGGCATGACGTACGTTCAGCCCGAGCAACGCGAGATGTGAATTGGAGGGGCTTGCAACGCGCACTTACGCACATGGCGAGGCAAATACCGAGCGAACGGAGAGCTGTGGGGCCCTTTTTCCTCCTCCACCCCATTTCATTCCATTCCATAGAAACAGCAATGAAGAAAAAAAAAAAAAAAAAGAGCAACGGCGTCTACAGATGTCATAGAAAAACAGTGAGGGGCTGGAAGAGGGGAGGTTAAACGCACACGGGGAGAACATGCATGCACCCAGACGATCCATATGAGCACATGTAATAGTCACGGTGCGTTCTTATCGCTCTCCTTTCCTTTTCTCACCTTATTTATTATCATTATTATTTTGTTTTTTTTGTGTGTTGCTGTCGTCACGCTTCCACAAGGTCGTTCTAACGGCCGCACACGCTTTTGAGTGTTATTTCTTTTCTTTCCGTTAATGTCTTTCATCACCCCGTTTTTTTTTCCGCGCATTTTTTGTCTCCCCGTTCCTTCTTTTTTTTTTTTTTTTTTTTTTTTCAAAGCAGCGAGAAGGAAGCGAAGGGTTCGTGCAGCTCCCATCCACACGGCCGCGGCAAAACGATCCATCCCCCTCCCCACCGAAGGACCAACGAAGGGAAACAAACAATCAAGAAAAAAACCAACAACAACAACAAACAACAATAACAAGAAAGAGAATCATAAAAATAATAACTGCGAGGCCGCGGGAAATAGAGACGACGAATAGGGGACGAGGAGGAGACATCTACACGATACATACATAAATACAGACAGACATACACACGCACAGAGAGAGAGAGAGAGACAAAACAGCATACTGTCGTTATTTCATACAAAATACAAATTTATTATTATTTATTTTTTTCGTGGAGTTGCTTGAAACAAACATAAAAAAAAAAAAAAAAAAAAAAAAAAAGATGTTTCGTCGCACATTCTGGCGTTTTAATCCGGATAGTCGAGAGAACATCATCCGCATCTTTAAGGAGATGGCAGATTTGAATAATGCCCTTGGGGAAAAGTACAAGGTGCAGAGCTACATCCGCGCCTTGAATAGCCTCAAGACGAACCTCGACCTGCCGTTGCGGACGGTGGAGGACCTGGAAAGGTTTCCCGGTTTTGGCTCCAAGCTGCTGAAGAAGGCGGAGGAGATCATCATGACGGGCAAGCTGGAGGAACTTGAGAAGAAGACAAAACCGAAACTCAAGGCGATTCAGGAGCTTACACAAGTGCATGGCTTCGGTCCACGCGCAGCAGCTGCACTCTTTGATCGAGAGGGCATATTTACCGTGGAGGAACTCATAGAGAAGGCCGATCGTATTCAGTTGACAGACCAGCAGCGCGTGGGCGTAAAATACTTCCACGATATCAATGAGAAGATTCCTATGCATGAGTCCGTCTTGCATGAAAATTTCCTCCGCGAAAGTGTGCAGGCTCGGCTCACCTCCGATTATGAAATTCAAGTGTGCGGTAGCTATCGTCGCCGGCATCCGTTCAGCGGTGATGTGGACGCCATTCTTGCACGCACATTAAGTGCCCCACCACTTGACTGCCCAGTGACGAACACCGGGGTCCTCGGTACGCTTGTGGATTACCTTCAGGAGCGAAACTACCTCGAGGCAACAATGGCACAGGGGCCACTCAAGTACATGGGCATGGGTCGTCTGCCTCCTCGCACAACAAATGGGACGACAAAGCACTACAAGGCCCGTCGCGTGGATATTCGACTTATTGAGGCCCGATCGGTGCCTACTGCCCTTCTCACGTTTACCGGCAGCAAGAACTTTAATGTGATCATGCGTCAAGCCGCCATCAGTAAAGGATACCTTCTGAACGAATACGGCCTTTTTAAGCTTGGCAGCCCGGAGGAGGTGAAGGCGCTGCAGGAGCGGGTGCGGGCGAACAAAATCGCGGGAACCAAAAACTCTCCCACGGACGCCGCCTCGGACCCTACTGTGGAGGAAGGCGTCGACCCTGTTGTGTCGGTTATTAGTGGTCACTCGGCGAAGATGGAGACGTTGGGGCTCACGAAGGAGGAGTTGGAGGTGAAGCGCGTGCACGTCACATGTGAAAAGGATGTGTTCGACGTCCTAGGCATGCCGTTTGCGAAGCCGGAAAACCGCGACCCCTAAGAAGGAGACTGGCGCTCTTTCTTTTTCTCGGCGCGTGTGTAAGAGAGAGACGTCTGGCTGACACCAGAAATGATCAACAGCGATAAAGCAAACAAACAAACGACTTCTCCCAAAAACAAGAAAAACAAGAAAAACAACAACTAAAAAACAACTAAGAAACAAAAAGAGAAACAAGATGATAAAGAAAAAGAAAAAAAAAAAAAATGAAAAGGAAGGGAATATAAGAGCGAAGGGGACTCCACATGACACTACAGAAGAACTTGGGAGGAAGAAAAAAATGGTGCCGGAGTGCCATTTAACATGAAAAAATGGGAAAGGAAACAAAAGACAGGAAGAAAGAGAGAGAGGGCGGAGGGGATCTCGAATGTTCCCGGGAACGCATGACTGCGCATAGAGAGTGGGAGGGATGGATGAGGAGGTGGAGCGGAGAGGGGGAATGAGGGGGAGAAACGTGAATGAACAGACGGTGACGGCAATAAGAGTCAAGAAATAAAATTACATGAAGCGAGAGGAAGTTGCGGCTCTGAAGGAATTGCAGGAGCGGAAGGGCGTGTGTGTGTTGTGTGCGGGGATCATTATCCGTTTCCACATCCAATGATTCATTTGTGGTTGGACGGACGTTTTGCCTGCTGTGTTTGGCCGCGAAACCGAAAGTTAATGACTTTCTTTTTTCCTTTCATTACACACAAACTCCTTCTTTATATATTTTTATCTATTATTTCTTTTTCCACATGACCTTTTTACTCTTTCTTCATGTAGGTTTTTGCCACGGTGTAACAACGCCCGTTAAATATCTTTATTATTATTATTTTATCTCTCTTTCTCCCGTGCTTTTATTCCACTTGTATGAATGCATAGATTAAATAAGAAGAAACAAGAGAGAGGTGGCGGTGGCGGTGGCGGTGGTGGTGGTGGGGTTGAAATGCCGGGAACGAGGAGTGAGGGTTTTTGCATGATATATACATACATATACATACATATAGAGAGAGAGATAGTGTGTGTGTGAGAGGGGAATAAAAGGGAATGAGGAGCTGAGGAAAATGGTTTACGCCTTGTTTTTATTTATTTATTTTATTTATTTCTTTACTAACGTCATTCTCTGTGCCATCTCTATCCCTCCCCTTCACACATGCCTCATCCATCCATCCACACAAACACAGACAATACCCCCGCAATGGTTGGGTATCCGCTCTACATGGACTTGTAGGGAAAATTGGTGTAATCCTTTTTGTTGTTGGTGACTCTCTTTTTACAATATTGTCCCGCTTTTTTGAAGGAAGGAAGGAAGGAAAGGGTGTGTCCATCCATATAAAGGGAACTCCAAAACACATACATATACATGCGTATCCTCTCCCCAACTTTTGAAGGGATTTATGGAAAAGAGTGACGGAGAGATGATGTCATCAAAAAAGGCTTCTGTGGAGTACATGGATGCCCAACGGGGACGCGGCCTTGTGGCGAAGACGGAATTCGGGGAAGGTGACACTATTCTTCTTGTGCCGTATGATATTGCCGTGCTGTATAGTCCGTTTGTGCGCAACACATGTTATCGCTGTTTTGCGTCCGTGACGGAGCCTCAGAGAGTAGTAGGGGAGGAGGAGACACGACGAGGAGACGAAGAGAGTTGGGAAGAAATCCGGTATGAGTGTTCCTCCTGTAAGCATCTCGTGTTGTGCTTTGGTTGCGTGAAGGATTTAGTGGAGGAGGCGTGGCAGCGGTCAGATGGGACGGCGCCCGCCATGTCGTTGGAGGGAAATGAGCGTGAGGCCGCCATACTGCGAACGCATCCCCTTCTTGAGGCACATCAACTGGCTTGTGAGTGGTTTTGTACGCTTCCTGATTCTGTGCGCGCGGGTGACACAGACTACTTGCGCTTTGCGTTGCAGTACGGCTCACGCGCACTTTTAGGAGACACCCCACTTTTGCAAGCCGTTGAAGGGTTGTGCATGAATACTTCCCAGCAGCTTGTGAAGGCGTATCGGTTCTGTGAATCCTTTGCGAAACTCGTTGTGGATACGTTTTCTCCGCAGGGATACGACGTCGACGTGGCGCGTCTTCGCGATGTCCTTCTCCGTACCAAGATCAACAGCATTGGCTACCCTTTTAATGAGAGCGAGACGCTCGGTTGGGCACTGCAGGGGGAACTTTGCATGATTAACCACAGTTGCGTCCCAAACGCGGCGGTGGTACGCCCAAAACATCGAACAGCAGCGGGGGCGTGTTCGATGGAACTTGTGGCGCGTCGCCCTATCAAAACTGAGGAGGAAATAACGATTGCATACATTGACGTTGACAGTTACGCAGATGATGCAAATGCAAGGCGCCAGCGTCTCCTGGAAGACTACGGATTTCTCTGCCGCTGTAAAAAGTGCGTCTCCGCTACGAAAGCTACGAGTTCCATGGCTTTACATTAAGAAGAGCGTTACTAATTTACCGCTGGCAATAAGGTAAATAAATACATAAATGTATTGTTTATATTTATGAACTACACCTTCTCTCTTCATCTCTCTTTTTGAAGGATATAAATGCAATGCTTTGGTACTTCATTCTTTTCTTTTCTAAAAAAAAAAAAAAGGAAAGCAGAAAGGGGCGCCACCGAAGTTAACCCAACCCGTGGGGAAGAGGCATGGCAGCCAAGAATGGGGTTGGCATGAATCGTTTGGTTCTTGACGTCCCTCTTTTCTTCCGTAATGAATTTGATGGCAGCATATCTCCCGAGGAAACAGAGTGACAGCCACACGCTGCGGCCATCGTGCCTACAAGTCCGGCGCGGATTCACCCACACCCACAGCAGCAGACACAATAAAAAAAGAAGAAGTCTTCCACTCCGTGCCACGTCCTCGTGCGTGATGGTGCGGCGCCTCAAAACAATACCGCCACACGCCGCGCAGCATTCCCGCAGGGGATGAGAGCCACGGCGCACTCTCACTGCCTCTCCCTTCCTTCTCTTCATTTCCACGGAGTGACGCGGCCGCAGCCACACGCAGCTGCCCGCACCGACTGCAGGAGGAGCACACAACTGCACTGCAACATGTACGCCCTGCGGTTGTGTGTGTGTGCCTGCACACACGCAAAGAAAGAAAAAAACAAGGAGAGATCCACGCACGTGAAGGGACACAGACAAACACGCGGCGGAGGTGCAGGACAGAAAAAGAAGGAAGGAAGGAGGCAGCCAAAGCGAAACATGACACGGCAGCCCAACCAGCGGCAACCCGCAATACGCTTGCAGAAATAGAAATTAAAAATTATATATAAAAAAAAAAGTGAAAACAAAATTAAAATAAAAACAAAAAACTCGCCCCGACGAATTTTTCACGCTCACAAAAAAAAAAAAAAAAAAAGCAAAAAAACATCGTGACGCGAAAAAAAAACAAAGAAAAAAACACTTGTATATTCTTCCTGCGGAGGTAAAAATATATTTGTTTCGGCCGTTCAATTCCCTGGTGTCCACACAACCTTCACATTTCATTGGGACACGCAGTGAGTTGCTGCACATCTAACCTCACTTTTTTCATCGCACCGTCGTCGTGGCGCCCAATGCCGAATGCACTTGTCATCAGTCGACAAAAACATTAAATACATCCTGCCATTCTCAAAATATTCCTCCATATAAAAAAGGAAAAAACAAATATACAAAAAAACAAAAACACAGGCCCCGCAGTGCAGTCCCCGGAGGAAGAGCACACCATTTAAATAACGACTTACACGGGCAGAAAGGGGTAGTCCAATCGAGCATAAAAACAGATAAAATAAAAGTTGCGTCCACACAAAAGTCAATTACTTCAGAGGGTGCGTGGGGAGGCACATATAGCCCCGCTGGAAGCAGGAACTCCTCACTGCGATTTCTCAGTAAAGGGCCGCAATGCCCCACAGCCCCAGCAGAAGCAGCGGGAGCACCCGAGACGCGCCCCCACGCACGGAGTCCTCTCTCTTCTTGACCATTTTTATTTCCTCGTCACTCAGTGTGCGGTTGTACAGAAAGACGTTCGTCACCGTCAGATCGCTGTCGCTGCCTCCCTCGGCTCCACCAATGTAGAAGTGTGAGATTTCATTCCCCCGCGTCTCAGGTGTTGGTAACGTCGCCGAGCTCCCCACAAGCTCACCATCCACGTACACGGAGCCCTTCTTGCCGCCCTGAAGCGTCAGCGCCACCTGGTATTCTTTCCCCGGCACCCAATTGCTGTCCTGTACTGCTTTGGTGCCGTTGAACACTGTCTCCCACTTACCGTTCGCATCGTACGAAAGCCCAATGAACCTCGTGCCGTCAGTGTCTCCCAGACTCGCACCCAGCAGAGGAGTGCTCTCACTCGGAGCCTGGTGGATAAGCACCGTCGCCACAATAGTGAAATCGTCGTTCACAAAGCTGTAGTAAGTATTTTCCTCCCAGCTGTTGACGAGCCATGTTGCCTTGGACCCAGGCCCCATAAATTTAAAACCGTTGTGGACCTTCGCTGCCTTCGTCACGTTTGCATTCACGCAGCGGTAATCGTCAAGCCACGTGTCACCACTGGCCGCGTCGGACAGGAATCCAACCAGACCAACCGTGGGTGTGGACGAAGCGGAGAAGGAGGCATCCAGCTTTTTCCAAGTACTGAGGACAGACCTGATTGTCTCCAGTTCCTTTGTTAGGCGGGCAAGCGAAATGGCCTTGCTGGTTCCTGTATACGTAAATCTTGCAATTTGCAACGCATCCTCCGAGTACAGCAAGGTGTTGGAAACTGTCTCACTCAAAGAACTCTCCACATAAATCGGTCCAAGATAAAACATGCGGCTGTTGTCCGTGACACAAAGGTAGAGCGCCTTCTCCCTTTTCTCCAAAGTGCGGTATCTTTTATGAGTGTACAGCATGACCCTCACTCCCTCAATGGTCGCCGTGGTGAGGGATCCCACAGACAAATCAATAGCCCAACGAGCTCCTGATCGGGAGTTGATCCACACGCCTGGGAGCGTCCCGACAGCCTCCGTCCACGTTCTCCCCATGTCAAGCGACTCGTACACCTTGCGACCACCCGCACATTCAGCAACCATGAGAATTTGTCCTTTATCCCATTCGGTGATGCTGATTCCAACACAGTGCGCAGGGGGCGTACCCGCCGGAAACACCCAGGTTTTGCCTTCGTCCGTCGAATAAGTGATCCTGTTGGAACGTTCACCCTTTTCATTAGGCCCCGACAAAGAAAAGACGAGAGTGCCATTCTCCATCAGAACACCAGCGCCACCAGAGGGTTCAAGGTTCTTCAACTCCGTTTGAGTCTGTGGGGTGAGCTGTTGTAACAGCGATGTGGGATCGCCCCAGATGATCGTTCCACTCTCCCTTCTGTCCGTGGACGGCTTGGCATCACCCACAATCAGTTTGATATCCTTGCCATCCGTCGTCCACTTCTTCGTGGCGCCGTCATACTTCTGTTCATAGCTTCCCACAAGGAGAAACACCTTATTGCCCTTCCCAATGGTTGCCGGAAGGCGCGCAACACCCACAAGTTCCGTTTCATTCGCTGTATGAAACACAGTGTATGCTCTCCATGTATCCTTACTGACCTTAGCGGCAAGGAACGACCAATCCCACGCAGGGTTGAAGTACTCCGCAAGAATATCAGTTTGATAAAGGTATATTACAGGATCACGTAAAAAACCGCCGGTAGTAGCCACAGCCATCACTCCGCCAGCAATGACAGGAGAGGCTACGCCAAACGAATCCTTCACTCCGACTTCAGTCCCATCCTTTGCCAGCACCCGCGTCTTGCCCGACACAAAAATATCAACCCATTGCGGCATCTGCGCATCCCTCAAATTACTTTCCACAGCGTGCGCAGCTCCACTGCCAGAGCACATCATCACGAAAAAAAGAAGGAGCAGCACCGCGGAAGTAAACACATGCCGGGACATTTTGGGCCTCTGCGGCTCACTCTCTCTTCCTTCCCTCCTCCTTCCGCTGGATCCGGTCACGCGGCGACGGTTGTGTGTGCGGGGTGCCTTCACAGCAGCAACACGTGAGAGCATATAAATATGTGTGTGTGGGCGGTGTGTGTGCTGTTGGTCCTTTCAGTGCCTTCGAATTTCACGGTAGCGATTAGCGGTTGTTTTTAACTTCTTTCCTTTGTGTGTATGTGTGCGTGGAAGAAATGGGAAGAGTCGAAAAGGCAAAGTTAACAAGTTTTGGAAGAAAAAAGTGAGCACCAGCTGCCGCTGCCGTAGACCACGCTCCTGCTGCAATCACTCCCACAGAGAGACAACCAAAAGTGTGTGGATGTGTGCCTATAACACAGAGAGCGTCATCGTCAGAGGAGGCCATCGTGGCACCGTCCGTCATGCGCCAGCACACACCGAGCGACACCCGCACCCGGCAGTGCAAAAACAAAGGATGAGAGAAGAATGACCACAAGAGCAGGCAACACCTTCACGCATGGCGGGCATCGTGCGACTGCGTCAGCCAGCCCCCAACAGAAAATGGAAAACATTTCCTGCGTTGCTCACCCCGTATTTGCCAAGGCACCGCCGCACTGCGGGACCCACGCACCATAACCACAATGCGAAGAGGGAGCGTGGAACAATCGCGATGAGGGCAATGTGAGGAGGCACGTACACAGAGGGAGACACACGCACCTCAGCACGTGTGTGTGTGTGCCCGTGCTTGTTTGGGAGGGTACCACCTCAACAGCAGCTACGGGCTCAAGCGGTCGTCGAAGGAGATCCCCGCCATGCAATCGTTGGCACCGTGCCTCAAATCAGCAGTGTGCAAAGACAGCCCCTCCAACCGTTACACCAGAAGCACGGCGCATCACACGACCCACCCTTCGCCCCATCGTGGGGCAGTGGGAAGCAGCAGGGCACGCTTCCCCAGTGCAGACTCCGTGGGCGAATAAAGCACCGCACTGCCCAATGCAGAACGCAAGCGTCAGAGAAAGAATTGGAAAGAAAAAGGGTATGAAGACACACGCACACGCACACGCAAAGACACACCCGGAATTCCAACAACAAAGAAGCAGAAGAATGATGCCAATATGAAAACAAAACCGAAGACGCGCGGCTAAAGTTTGCTAAAGGTAAGAAAAAACGGCTTATCTCTCGTTTGCCTCATGCTAAGACACTCCGTATGCATTGTAATGGTTTTGAGGGGGTGACGCTTCTCTCAGTCGAAGCCGTTTTTTCATCAACAACATCTCCCGCTTTCCATATGAATTTTACCCCGCTGATATTTTTATTTACAATTCTCCGTCTCGGCTGTGCAAAGAATTCTTGACGTAGCCTTCAATTTCTCTTTGGAGGTGTGAATGTGGAACAACTCAAAGCTTGCCTTTACTTTTTTTGGAAACACTGTATGCGTGTCTCCCCAATGCCGCCCCCCGTCCCCGCAAAGTCACCACCTTTGCCGGCCGTGTAATGTGGCCTCACCGAGGGTGGCAAAGCAACGACAAACGCAGATGAGAGATGTAACAGACGTGTACGCAACTTCAACAGACCGTGGGACGTGTGCCAGGCCATACTACCAACAAACAATCCTTCGGCAGGGAGCGCAGAGGAGATGACAACAGCAGAAAACAAACACCCTGCTATCCAAATTCACACACCCACACTTTCTTTCTCCTGCATCCTTTATCACGTGCCTGGACGTGTAAGTTATACATATAAAGGAATTTCGCCGATGCAAACACAGAGTCATCCTCGCAATGTTATCACGTCTATTTTTCTCTACATTTTTTTTTTTTTATCCCCCCCCCCAATTACTTCTCTTTTAATCAAAAAGGGGGAAAAGAAGAAAAAAAAGAAGAAGAAGAAGGAAGCATGCACAATAGATCTCTTTAACTCACCTTCAATTCTCCGCTCAATCGGTGTTACAAAATAACACCACGCAAAGGCATAATAATAATAATAATAATAATAATAACAATGATGATAAGAGAAATGTGGGACGGATTCGACTCGATCAAGAAAAAAAAAGAAAAAAAAAAAAAAAAAAGCGACAACCCCCCCACCCCCCTCCTCCTCCCCCCAAAGAATAATAATATAAAAACAACAACAACAAAAAGGAAGAATGACGTTCACCTGGTAGATATTTAAGATAAATTAGACGATATGTACAGAACTTTACATATGCATGTCCATACGGTTTTATGTAAATGAAGGGGCGGTATCTGTATTTTCCTATCTTTTCTTGATGTTTTATTCATACATATACATACATGCATGTACATACAATATATACGTATTGATTTATAATATTTATGTAGGTATGCTGGTGTGGAGGAGGGAAAAAAAAAAAAAAAAAAAGAAAGGGAAGAAGAGGAACTTATGTCATTCTGCCACTTTTTTTTTAATTATTTTCTTTCATTTCTTTGTTATTAAGTAAGTTTGAAAATACCTCAGGCATGATGGGTGCCAACTGATGGCCGTACAGGAAAATAAATAAATAAATAAATAAATAAATAAATAAATTCTGGTTAATGAACATTGACTTCTTCCCATAAAACGGAGTAGAAGAGAATAATAATAACAACAACAACAATAACGATAAAAGACAACAGCAAGTATAAACGGGTTTCCTACCTGCGTCTACCGTATGGGTTCCATGTAAATGAACCATTACAAAAGTAATTTGCGGCATCACCGTGCCTCTTAAAATGTGTTGAGAGGGTACATTCAAAATGGCGTCCTGCCGGATCCTGCGCTGGCATCACATAGTCCTTCTCATTCCTCTTTCCCTCATGAAGGCGTTTGGCTCCTTCTTCTTCCTGTAGAAACTTCTCACGGGTTTTTCGCAGCATCCTCCTGCGGCGCTCTTTAGCAAACTTGGGAATGGCACCAAAAAAGTAAGGCAGACCATCATGCACTTCGCTCCAGATGTGAAAACGTCCCACCTGAACAATACGACCCTCAGTATCCCGGAGCCATCCTGTGTCATCGTGACGAAACGTAGCTGCCACAAGGAGTCTCTTCACCCAACAAAGCAACAGTGTCTCCAAAGTCACGTCCGGCTGCAGCAGACGGGTCCATTGACGGCGTACATTGTCATACACGAGAAGATCGCCGTCATTAAAAACATTGGACGATGTGTCTTCTTTTTCAATGACGTCATATCTTTTCCCAAAATCTGAAAGAGACGTTAACGTTTGCCAGGGATTCACGACAGTGAATACCAACAACCTCGAAATGTCCACTGTGTTTTCTCCCTCTCCCCGCGCATGCTTCCGAACCGCATCGTAAACATGTTTTGAAGCACACAATGTGCCATTTGTCCGAGAAACACCAATGCGTCCGCCGTACTCGTACAGGGCGGATCGCGGTACATTCTGCCTCCACACATGCTGACAGGAAGACTGTGGAGCAAAGCTGTCGGTACATGGACACAATAACTGGCACATTGCCCGAAGAGCCGCTTCCTGAAGTCGGAAAAGCAAACAATTTCCTCGGATGCTTAACGTCATACCTGTTGGATACGCCGCCATCGACACGAGTTGTCTTATTTCCGCCATGAAGTGAAGTAGTGGGACGCGAGACGCAAGCCCCAAGTGCCACACGGGCCGTGCGACAAGATCATCCATCCCCGCCATTCTCGAGTGCAGCGCGTAATACCCAAGTCCTTCAATTAATGCACGACCGAATACCTTTTCAGATATGGCAGCCTCAAAAAATTGACAGGCGCAAAGTACGGGCGGACGCTGGGATGGAGGAAGGCTCTCAATATATGCATCTTCTTCTTCTTCCAGCGGTGTTGTTGCATATCCACGCAACCATGGCGTGCCGCGGCACATGGCAGGAAGAAGCGAGTTGCACCCCACGACACGAACAGGTGTAGGCGGCACAATGTAATTTTCATTCTTCCGAGACGCAAGAAACAGCATGCCATCATTTTCCATTAAATGTAAAGCACCATCAGGAGGAATGACAGACTTCGGCGGCGCCCTCCTCATTGCATCTTCACTGTCCACGACAGCCACCACCGCCGTTGGAAGTGCTCTTAAAAAACGACGCGGTGGTGAAATCATCTCTGCCAGACGAACGGCAGTCTCCTCATTCGTTTCGCTCCTCGCCTCTGCGCCATTGCGTAAACGTTGACGGTACCGACAAATCATTCTCCTGGCATGACGCCATGCAATCTCCTTTTCGTACAATTCCTTCATTTCCGCGTTTGTTTCCACAATTGCGGGAACGGTCCCTTGTGTCACCAACAGGCGGTACAATTCCTCCGTCGCCATGTGGTTTGTACCACTGCTGCATGACTCTTTTGTCATGGAGGCGTTTTTGATATCATCCTCCTTGGCGTGCAAGACGAAGGTGTTTGCCATTTCGTCCGTGGGTGGCACCAATTCCATCATGTCTTGTTGGCATGGCACGGAGGGATCCAACTCCAGTTCCTCTTCACAGATATCATCCCAGTCGTCATTCTCCCTTGCGTAACACACACACCGCCTCCTCCTCTCTCCCACACACCCGTGCCGCTTATGTGATGGACCGCCACAAAGCGTAAAGCCGTACTTCATGGACTGCGACCTGCAACAATTGTCCAACTGCTGGAATGCCAAACAATTCTCGGATGGAAAAAAATGTGGCGTAAGCGGCAGGCGGGCAAGTTTCAGCGTCGTGCCACAGCGGGTAAAAAAAAGCGCATCAGGACTCTCGTGAAACTCACGGCTCGGAACGGACCCCATCTTGCGTGTAAATATACAAATATATGTTTTCCTGTTTTTCTCTTTGTTATTTAAGCGGCACTTAAAATTACTGAGGATTTACGCGGCCGATCTCCCCACAACACACAACACAGAAAATAAACAACACACACACAACTCTTTTCCCCCTTCTTTTCCTTTTTCTTTTCTTTTCTTTTTTTTTTTTTCTTATTCCTCTCAACACATACAAAAAAAAACAAAAAAAAAAAGTTATCACACAACTCTTTACGTGCCACACACGCACACTTACGCAGGAGCCAAAGAAGCAGCCACAAATGACACCACTCAAACCCTCCCGTTAAAATTACCACGGCGATCCCTTTTTTGCACAGAAAAGACAGATGCGTCCTTCCTTCCTTCCTTTCCTTTCCTTCTTGTTTTCTCTCTCTCTCTCTCCCTTTCCCCTAAAACTCGCCACTGCCCTTTCCCCCCCCCTTTCTTCTTAAAACTATTAATTCCTACAATTCCTATTAATATATATATACGTCTATATGCCTATATGTATGTATTTTGCCTGTATGCCTCCCAATTCCTTGAGGTTTGTGTGGCACCGACGGGACTTTCTAATGCCCACAGAAGCAGAAGAACAAAAACAGCAACAACAACAACAACAAAATAAATAAATAAATAAACAATATACATACATACATACATATATACACTGCAGTAACCAAACTCACAGGAAGACCACATGACAGATAACAAAAAAAAAAAAAAAAACAAATTTGTTACATGAAAACTAATCAATAATAATAATCATTGAAAATTAAAAATACTAAAATAAATAACAATTTGCATTAATCACACCACCTGCCGCCGATTTGAAAAGCACCGAGAGGGAGGGGGAGGTACACAAATAAAAAAGAAGTAGAAGAAAAGGAGAGAAAGAGAGAGAGAAAAAAAAAAACAAAAAAACAAAAACAAAAACAGAAGCAGATAGATAAAGTGAGAAAGGACAATGCTGTGCAATGGACCCACATGCATACATGCACACAAACAGGAAAAAAAAATGTGCTGCCTTGTCTGCTGTGGCAAATAATTGGCATGCCAACGGCGCTCTAAAGGCACGGCAGACACTCCCCCTCATTCCACCACCACTTCTCACTACACACGAGAAATTCATGTATACAGCTTCAAATCATTCCATCCGCCATAAAAAAAAAAAAAAAACAAAAAAAAAAAAATATTCCCCCCATACCTCCCCGCCCTTTTTTCTTTATTTTTTTTCGCCCACAGATGGAGAAAAACAACGACAACAATAAATAAATAAATCAAAATAAACAAAAATAAAGGCGGTGGTAATGATAAATAACGAAACCATACAGCCCAAAAACACACACACACAGAGAGAGTGAGAGAGAGAAAGAGTTACAGACAGACAGACGTCAACTGAGAATTGATGAAACAATAAGAAACAAAACAAAAAGAACACGATAACATGAGAAGAAAGGACAATAAAACTCATGTATCAAAGAAAAAAAAAAAAAAAAAAACATATACACACACGCACATAAATATATAAAAAGGGACATTCCCTATTCCCCTCCTTGACCTTCACCATTAGTTAAATGCCACTCACATGTTTTTATCTTTGCTTGAGGCCATGTAAAAAACCGAAGTAAATCGATTTATATATATATATATTTATATAAATAAAAAAAACACGTTTTTTTTTTTTTCCTTCATTCCGTTTTATTTATTTATTTAAATTCTTCCTTTTATTTTCTTTATTTCCCCCTCCTCCCTTCTTTCTCTCTCTCTTTTTTTTTTTTTTTTCTTCCTTCAGCCTTCTCCGCACCGCCACAGGAATTGAGGGGTGGGTGGGTCGTTTGTCTGCACCCGCCAGCCCCTCCGCTCCCCCCTCTGAAACTGCATGTAAATTGAAACACCAAAAACAACAAACAAACAAAAAAAGACGGCAGGAAAACGCCAAATGTTTTCATTTCCCCGGGATGGGTATTCAATACCCGTCGTTGTCGCTGAGTTCAAGTTCCGCGTCTTTCGAGGCACGCGCTCCTACGGACAGACGCCAAAGACAGAGCGCAACGGTCAACGCATAAGTGCATAACGTGATGAACAGAAATGTGCCATATGCAGCCGAAAGCATGACGTGGAAAACCTCCCCCCTTTTATTATTATTATTTTTTCTTTCTATGTGTGTGTGTATGTTTTTTTTTTTCTTTTTTTTTTTTTTTTTTCCCGTTTCTCGCCTTCCCAGTCCCTAAACCCCCTTTCTATTTTCTGTGGCAAAGTAACAAATGTAATGGAGGGGGGAAAAGATGAATGCACACACACACAGAGAGAGAGAGAGAGAGAGAGCAATCAGCATGTCATTTTAACAATTGCAGTGACCTTTTCCCACCTTTATTTATATAAATATATTTGGTTCTCACCCCTGTGAAGGATTCACAAGTTAAATAAATTCACATGCATACAGAAATTGAAACGCCTCCCCCCCCAATCTCCCCCCACTTATATTATATTATATTACACATGTCGGCAAACAAAACACAGAAGAAAGGGAGGGGGGGGGGGGGAAAAAAAAGAAAAAGAAAGAAAAAATAAAAAATAAAATATAAAATATAAAATAAACTCCACAAAAAAAGGGGTCCCTCACAAAGCTTTAACTAAGTAAAACACACACACACACACAATATATATATATATAGTGGCGTGGAGGCCGGGAGAACTAACGCCAGTAGCACCACAGCGGAGAGACACACACAATGTACAGGTGCAAGACAATTATCTACACAAAAAGAA
The DNA here is from genome assembly GCF_000209065.1 of Trypanosoma cruzi. Taxonomy (NCBI): domain Eukaryota; phylum Euglenozoa; class Kinetoplastea; order Trypanosomatida; family Trypanosomatidae; genus Trypanosoma; species Trypanosoma cruzi. The sequence goes on from NW_001849533.1 coordinate 66,601, forward strand.
ACATACACACAACAACAAAAAAACAAAAACAAAAAGGGTCTGGGGAAAGTGAAAGGAGAAGAAAAATGTTCTGTCTTCTCTCACAGAAAGAGACAAGAGGAAGTAAGACGTGCACATGGACACATGCATCTTATTTTATCCATTGACAAGAAAGAAAGAAAGAAAAGGGTTTGTTTGAACTTCCCTCTCCCTCTCCATCCCTCTCTCTCTCTTTCTTTCTTTCTCATTGATGCTCACCATTAGTACTCACTAAAATCAGCATACAAGGGATTTCGTATTGGTCCCCTGTTCTCTTCTGCCAAACAATTTCGCATAGACGCCTGTTCGGCCGCACGAAACCGCAAAAGGACCGTAATGTATAGGAGCGCGTATATGATGATCACAGCGACTACCATCAGAAAGAACCCCACATACCAAGCACGTTGAAAGACGGGACGCGGCGTGATCTTCTTCTCCTGCCGTACATAATGAATTGTGCCTGGTGGATAAATAACGGGGTTCCCACTGCCCGGATGTCCCGGTGGAAGCGTCTGCCACGGGAACCTCGCCGCGTCGGACATGATCGGATGCACAAATGCCACATGCAGAAGCAGTGCGGTCAACGAAGTCACAAGCACCGTTGGCGACATGGATGTGAAAAAAGCAGCAACCGTAGTATTATTACTATTAATAGTGGCGGTGTCCCAAACGGAATATTTGACTGCGCCTCCGCCCCACACTCACACATGCACACACACACAAAAAGAAAAAAGAAAAAACAAACAACAATCCCCGATGGACGAGTTCCCTTCCGCCCACGTCACCTTCCTTGATGTTTCTTCTCTCCGCTGCCGTATGCACACACAGACAGACAGAGAGGTGGGAGAAACGTTTAGAATGCAAAGAACAACAACAAGAAGAAGAAAAAACAAATAAAAAGAAATCGCGGCGACTCGTCGTTACTCGGAACTTCCCCCTCCCTCCCTCCCTCCCTTCTGCCCAACAAAAACAGAGCGCAACAAAACACAACAAAAAAAAGACGCAATGAAATCCTTTCAAAGGAACTTCTCGCTCGTTATTCACGTCCGTTTTTCCCACTGCCGTCAAAAGCCCAGACCGAGAAGCCAATGATGTAGAATCATCCGACCGTCCATCCCCACGTTGTAGACGTAGATGCTGTGACTGCGCACAAAAATCTTCTTGGTCGGAAATATCTTCAGTAACTCCTCCTCAAAACGGAACACATCACCCTCCACCTGTTGGATGCGCAAAAAGAACGCCGGCATGAGATTGCGTGCATCCATTGAATACACCCTCCCCGGTAAGAAGCCATTGCTATTGCGGTGAACAAAGAAAGGAATCGTGTCAAGTGGGTCTGCCGGGCCAAGCGGCGGATTGTAATTCACGACAGAGCCCTTGCCAACTACCCCTACATTCTGAAACTGCGGCTCCTGCAATGTCGATGACGATGATGATGGCGGACATAGCTTGGAAAAGTCGTGGAGTTTGTAACGTAACGGGAGCTTCAATAACTCATCATAAATTTCACTACGCAATACCCGATTCCATTTGCTGTAGTGTTTACCCGGCACCGGTCGCACAGCCGCCACGTTCGCTTCTGGCGGCAATGATCCAGCGGCGATGCTCCTCGCAATATCCGTAGGTGGGATAACATTGATGTATTTTCCGGTAGAAGGACGCGCGTCATGGCCAAGTGCTGGAATAGACGCCGTGCCACCTAGCCAAATACACCGCAGGAATGAACGCTGCAGCATATGGATAGATGTTTCTTTTTCTTTTTCTTGTTACTTCCTTATAATAAATATATACAAATGTATGTGAGAGAGTTCTCTCTGTTTCCTCTTTCCCACCCAACCCCACCCTTTCCTTTGCAGTCACCATGTGAAATATACATGAAGAGAAACAGAGAGAAACAGATAGGAAGGGAGAGGGAGAGAGAGAGAGAGAGAAGACATGGGCGTAAATTCCATACGGGATGAGTTGGACGCCGTGCTAAACGGGAAAGAGAGAAAGAAAGAAAGAGAGAGTAAACACGTCCCTACCGCATTTTCTTAAATAAATAAATAAATAAATAAATATACTTTTTTCCTTCAATCACTCCTTCTTCTTCTTCCTTCCTTCGTCTTTTCACAGACAAAAAAGAGGCACCACCAACAACAAACAGCGGTGCTCACAGATGTGATCCATTAATATATGTATAAACATGTATATATCTGTATATCTGCATATATACATACACGTTTATGTGTTCTCCTCTCCATCACTCTTTTCATTTTGGCTGCTTTATTTGTTATGATTGCTATTATTATTATTATTTGTTCTTTTTTCTCTCTCTCTCTCTCTCTCTTTGTTAACAATTGTAGAAACTAAAGACTTTCCTCACAAACGGCCTCGTCTTCTCCTTTTTTTAATTATTTTTTATTTTATTTTATTTTAATATTTTTAAAGAGTCATCGCCTGCAACCTTGCCTTTGAACGTTTGCCTACCTGTGCACTGTACGTGGCGGAACCAACGGCTTGCACAGTACGTGTAGCCGTACACCAATTGCATCGGAGTTCCATGCGTCTTCCCTCCTTTGTGAGTGTCGTGTCAATCTTATGACACGAGTTACACTTTACAAACTCGTCCAAATATTTGTATAAAATATTATCAAACGCAGTAGATTTCTGAATCTCGTACTTAAGAATAAGCGCATCATTGCTGTCAAGGTTTCCTCCTACAGAAAGTTCCTTTTCAATATAATCCTTTACATCTTGAATGGGACGATTAAAGGCCTGACAAATACGACCAAAATTGGTAATAATAACTTTTTTCTTTCCAATTTTCTCCAGCTTTGGCTCAGGAAGTCGGTTACGTTCTGTCATAGCACTGCTCTCCTTGTTGCGGTTAAGCGCAAAGAAGAGACGCCGCAACATGACACTGTAGTTATACCCACAGCCCTCTTCTGTAGCCTTATTGCCACCGCCGCCGCTGCTGCCACTGCTACCTGTTTTGGAGGTGGCATCTAGGAAACGCTCCACTTGAGGAACCCGCTGTTGTTTCTGACGCAGTTGCTCATGTTCAATCATGCGCCTTTCCACTTCCTGACGCGTAATGCGCTTTAGTAACGCATACAAATCATTGGAGGTGTAGTTGTCATATGCAATCTCAAAGACATCTTCCACACTCCCAGCGACCTGCGGTGCATCCAGGCGATCTCCCATCGTCATTGCTGTGGGCGCCACCGTTGCCGTGGATGCGGAGGGTGGGGGGAGGGAAGAAGATGCGCCGGCGCCCATCGTCACGGGGTCCGAGTGCGTTGCAAGCGTTGCGTCCGGCGCAGCTTCCATTGCCTTTGGCGCCTTTGGACGGGACGTCTTCTTCTTTTGTTGCTCAACCTCCACCTGCGGCACCCGTTCGTTCTCGTCGTCGTCGTCGTCGCCTTCGGCCCTGCGGCGACGGACGATTCTCGCCACCTTCGCCCCCTCTGCCATTTCTCTTTTTTTTTTTTTTTTTTTTCTTTTGGTGCTTCGCCTCCTCGCTGCTGGTACCTCACCGCCGCCCCGTGTGAGTCAAAATGTGCCGTGGAACGACAGAAGAAGTGCAGCAGACAAAAAAAAAAAAAAAAAAAAAAAAAAGATTTAAATAATAAATAATAAATAATAATTATAAACAAAAACACAAATCAGAATATTATCCTGGGATACTGGCAAAATCCTGAAATCATCTAAAATAAAATAAGAAGGGGTGGAAAATAGGTGTGTGTGTGTGTGTGTAAATTTGGAAAAGACAGTGATCTCACCCCAATTGTTTGATCCAAATAACTACCTATCTACATATACATGCATACATATTATATATATATGTGGGTAGATAATTGGATTGGCATTCTCGTGGCCTTTTGCACATCGTTAAGATCGGATATATATAAATATATATATTTATTTTATTTATTCCTTACAAATTGGCGGGCTGCAGGATCCTGCAGCCAAAAGAACACCCCCCGCCACCGCGAAGAGGGGTGGGGTGGGGGGAAATAATAATAAAAATAATAATAAAAACGTGAATTCCTTCTGAGATGAACCCCCCGCCCAAAGAAAAAAAAAAAAAAGATAATTCACAAATGCAAGCAAACATACACGTGTTGATCACATGCAATCAAATAAATAAATAAATAAATAACCGAAAATAATAATAATAATAAAGAAAAGTAGGCAATAATAAATAAATAAATAACAGAGAAAAAAAAAAGAAAAAGAAAAAAAATGAAATAAAATAAAACAAAAATAAAACAAAGGGGCTGGATGTAAAGTATGAAAAAAAATAAATAAATAAATGAAACACACAAATAATAATAATAATATTCACAAAAAAGAATTGTGCTTCACACGCAAAAAGCATAAAAAAAAAAAAAAACCGTCACCTCCTTAAGTGTGGCACTGTCTTTTTTCCCCATCTCTTCTTGTCTCTATTGTTCTTTAAACACTCTCGTCATTGATATAAACATTTCGTATTTCACCCCCCATTCCTTTTTTCTCAATACCACCGCCAATACAACTTCAGTGCCTTCTATCTTCACTGAGTGTGTTAGGGGAAAGGGGAGGAGAGAGGAAAAACAAACAAAACAAAAAACAAAAAAAAACAAAAAAAAAAAGGGAATGGAAGGAGGCGGCGGCTGGCAAATGCAGCTGACACGTAATACAATTAGCAAATATATAACAACATGACATTTCCCCCCCTCCACACACGCCGCCGCCGCCTTTTTTTTTTTCTTTCTTTTTTACTTTTTTTTTTTTTTTTTTCGCTTCAAAGGCCATTTCGCATTCGTCGATGGGAAGGAGGTGCCGTCGTGAAATCCCTGTTTCTAACGCAGCTCAGCCTCGGTGTCCTTCAATCCAAGCTGGCTGCCACTGCTCCTGCTGGGATGCAAGACGGCAAACGGTATCACGGGCGAGAAACATTGCGTCGCGCTGAAAAACCCCATTCCACTTTCCGCCTCCGACCGATTGCTCATCAGTGACTTTTGTAAACTTTTCTTTGGAAAATTCGAATCCACCCCGTCATAAATAAAATCACTGTCAAAAATACAAGTTGAGTAATTCTCGCTGAGATGCATGGAAGATTTACTTAAATGCGTCGAGGGAGGCTGCAGATTTTTCAACGTGGTGTCATCATTACCCATATTACAAATGCTTGAAGCCGTAAGAACCGATTTAAATGCACTGGCATCGTATCTTCTCCTTCCTGTGGTGCCAGCAAAGAAGAAATTGGCGTCAGACAGTAACGAGTGCCGTGTATTCAGCGACGCAATAGAATGCCTCTGAAAAGTGGGGGAAGGCAAAGCAAATACGGGTAAATTCATCTCCATCGCCTTCCCTGCAAAGATTGATGAAAGCGGTGAGATACGCCTCTGTTGTGGGTATTTGTGTTTACTGTCATGTTTACTTTGGTCACCACGATCCGTTATGGCAGTAATACTGGTGCCAGCACTAACACTACTACTACGACTGTCATTTTTAATAATTTCCGTCTTCGCTTCAATTGAGTGGGATAATGCCCGTCGCAGCAATGACTTGGCCCAATCGGAGCCCCTCCTCTTTTTCTTCCTTGGAGATTCTTCTATGGAGGTTAATTTTCCCCCAAACCCACTTGTGCGGTCTCCCCCAACTGCATCCAAGGATCCATACATTTTGGAAAGATTTGTCGACGGAATATTTTCCAACCGGCTTTTCAACGAAAAAATTTCCTTCTCGTGTGAATTCGTTGCTTCTGGGACGTCTTGGACGGGCCTCGGTGGCATTTCCTCCACTTCTAAGAGGGATACGTACTGGTGACTTGTTGCCTTTAGGCTTTGAACGTCATTTCCCGTGCATTTTTTATTCGCGGTTCCTGCAACGGTTAATACAGTCAACAAGTTCCGTAAGGGGCTTTTGTGTGTGGAACCGTCATTGGTGTTTTCCACCGAGCGTTGCCTCATCCGACAAAAAGCCGTCAAATCCGCAGAATGACCCCTTATTATCTCCGAAGAACAATCGCCACCATCATTTGACTTCAATATTTTATCCGACGCCTGCTCGCTGCAAATAATTTTCCCCCGAGGGTGAGTGGAAAAGGGCGGCGTGCGGGACAATGACAACCGCGGCTCGACCGTCTCTTCATCAAGCAAAGTGACTCGATGTACATTTGGTTGCGTAACCTCAATCGGTGGCTCAACGCCTCCTTCCATGTTCAATGTCGGGAACTCTTCTGGTGCTGAGCTGATTTTTTTCTCCCCCCTCTCTGTGGGCTCAAATTCGGGTAAACTACCGGGGTGGCGTACGATGAGCCTGTGGCGCCTATGAAGATTAGTCAAGTAAATGCCTTTCCAGTCATCGCTGCTGGAAGAAACCCTGCGTTCACGACTTTCCCGGCCAGACTGTGACACACGCTGCTGTCGTGAGAGCGTGGCCACGTTGGGCGGTTTGCGGGCAGATTCATCTCCCTTCTGCTTGAGCTCCTTCGGATGATACTGCCTTGTCCATTGTAAAAACTGTTGCTTTAATGCTCCACTGGGTTGTACCCGCAGGGATGTCCTAATGGGAAGCAAAATTCCATCTTTCCTTTCCTCTCCAAGCGTTCGTTGGACACATGTATCCACAAAAGGAGACTCCTTCTTAAATATCTTGCTGTTACCGATATTCTCACTGCTCAAGCTGTTTCGTTTCAAAACTTGACGAGGGGTAAATGGCACGCCAGTTGTAACCTCTGGAATCTTTGTATATTTAAAGCAATGATCATCATCGGCTTTACCTTTCCCACTAATAATAGAGGACGCTAGTAAAGTCTTTGAGAATGTGGTACTTCTAATGTCTCGCTTATTCCAAAAGGCTTCATGCTTCCCTCGTTTAGTCATGGCTTAAAAATTAAAAAAAAAAAATAATACACGGTTCCCAACCGGATGGGTGCAATGCGACTCCGTTGGCACAAATGGCAAGGGGTGGGGAAGGGGGCACAGGAAGAGACGTGCGGCCGGAACAATTTACAAGGGACCCACCACCTCACTCTCTCACTCTCTCTCTTTATTTCCCTGCGTCTGTGTATGTTCGTGTCCGATGAATGCGGAAAACAATTCACCCCAACCCCCCACCTCTCTGCTTCTCACTACCCACAACTCCACGGCAACAAATAATAATGAAAAAAAAAAAAAAAAAAAGACTAAGAGTCCTCTAATCCTTCCAAGATGGGATAGCTTTCACCTTGAAGCAACAAGAAAGAAGAAAAAAAAAAAAAAGAAAAAAACAAATGAGCGTGTAGAAAATATTCTTTCCAAACTTTTATCAATATATATTGAATGTAAACATGAAAATAAACTACGTCCAACTGTAATAATAACAAGAAGTGGAAGATCGAATACGATGCCGTTTCCTTTCATCCACGTTGTTCTCATCCTTCAGTCGACAGTAAAAAAAAAAAAAAAAAAAAATGTACACACAGACACACACAGAGAAAGAGAGAGAAAGTCCATATACAATCCATTGTTCCTTATTCCATTGATGGCGGTGGTGGTGGCCGCAGCACTTTATCTTCTTCGCGTATTTCCACCTTGTACTCTGTTGAGCTTGTCTGTCCCTTCCAGTGATGTTTGCCACTTGTCGGTCCTATTCCACGTTGCTGGTGTAGATACTCTTTTCCAGGCTGAACATCTTGAAAGTGTTGAAATTGCTGTCGACTCAGCTCAGGATCATATACTTCCTCCATGTACCTTTGCACATCCTGCCCCGTGTCCTTTGGAATCCCCATGTTGTCAAACTCGTAGCTGCGTGTGATTGTAAAATTATGGTGCTTCCCAAGTACATAAACGGCACGCCGGGCTTCCTCAATGCATTCGTCAATCAACAACTTCTCCGTCGCCATTGCCCGACGTCTAAAGGCAAATCGGCAGTACGCAATCATACTGCGTCGCCGAATACTTTTAAAGTTCATTAGACCCTTCAAAATATTACGGTAAAGAAGAAGCACAAGGTTCTTATGCTCCGGTGTGGGAATATACTCCCATGGTTCCCTCTTTTCAGCCTGTGGCTTTCGTTGGGGCAACAACAGCAGTGCTGCCCCGCCGCAAGGACCACGACGAAACATGGCCGACCCCTAACCCCGCTACCAGCCGTTACTCGCCTCCGTGACCACAAACACACACACAAGAAAAGAAAAGAAAAAGAAGGAAATTGGCCGCAATAAAAAACAAAACAAACAAAAAAAAAAAAGGGTGTCCAACACGCATTGGCTTCACAGAATACACGCAGCTCCACATGTATGAACGTGTAGGCATGAGGGTTGCCTGTGTCATGTATAAACATATCCGTACTTAAACTCCCACTACTCTCCTCTGTTTGCTAAAAAAAAAAAAAAAAAAATGATGTTATCGAATCCCTTACAATCATTCCGTCTCTCCCTTTCTTTCTTTCCCACCATAAACAAAACAAAACAAAACAAAAAACAAAAGAAAAAAGAAAAAAAAATTGTGAAAGCAAAGACACACACACACACACAAACACGTTACAAACAGATGCTTCTTTCATCACAGCTTATCACGGCAAATGAGTGTACATGTATGTGTGTGTTCGTCTTTTCGTTTTAAGAAAAGAAGTAAAGAGGGAGGGGAAGGAGGGGACGAGTAAAAACAAAACCCGAAGCAACCAACAACAACAACAACAAGGTAACGATAACAGTTATTTGAGTATACAACGGCAGCTCTGAGAGGCTACAAAAAAAAAAAAAAAAAAGGCAGCCCGTGAGCATATATTGTATATACATGTATACATATATATATATTTAAATCCATTTATACAGCGCAGACAGACAGACAAACAAACAAAAAATGTAAACCACGACCCCTCTCCCTTCCCCTTCCCTTTTTTCCAACCCACCCACCCAATAACACAGACACACACACACACACACACTAAGAAAGAAAAAAAAAAGGTAAATAATAATAATAAAAGAGATAAAGCAACACCATAAAGCGCAAATACAAATAAACGGGGGCGTCAAGTGGGGGAAAAAAAGATTCCGTGCAGAAATATATATATATATATATATAGTTCTTTGGATCGGAATAATTAAAACAAAAAAAAAAGCAAGGAACAAACAAAAGCAAAAAAACCAATGGCATCTTTTTTTTTTTTTTTTAGTCTGTTGATTCGCACACTCATAGACGATGTATTTTTATTTTATTTAATACCTATTCCATTGGCAAGAAAAAAGAAAGCATCCAAGAACCAGTCATCTGCACTTTTCATTGCCTTCAGTCTCTCTCTCTGTTTTCTCTTTCGCCCCTACCTGCCCACCAGCCACCACCCACACTCCATCCCCGCATCCTCAAAGTTACAGGTCAAGAACGTTGCTAAAGAAAGGGCAGTTGGGGTTAAACCGCACCACACCATCGTCAAGCGTAAAGCACTGCATTGCCATCTCCGCCGTGGGCCGCTTGTTGGGGTTGACCACCAGAAGTGAAACAACAAAGCATGCAAAAGCCATCGAGTAATTTTCTGCCAAAATGTCATTAAAAACTTTTGCGGCAAAGCCCTCATTTTTCGCCTCCTCGTACATGATACGTACCGTGTGAAGTGTCACACGTGCTGTGGCAAGAGCGTAGAGCAAACATCCAAGACTCCACATGTCACTAGCGGTCGTCGTCCGGCCATTCCAGCACTCCGGCGCAATGTAGGGACGTGTCCCACCACCGCGACCGGTGCGACGGCGATCCTCTAACATAAACGCCAATCCAAAATCTGTCACAACAATCGGAATGACATCTTCCGTAAGTTTGATTCTGCAGCCGGTACCACGACGCGACGAATTTCGGTTCTTTTTGCGTGCTAGGAAATCATCAGCACCACTCTTCCCGTTGCCACCATCTTCAGAGTTATGAAGATGCATCTTAACATCATCCTCGCCATCATCAGCTTCGTCATCATCATCATTTTTCTCGCTAGCACCATGCGATGGTTCCCCACGAATGAGAATGTTCTCTGGCTTCAGGTCACGGTGCACAATGGGTGGACGCTGCGAGTGCAGATGATATAAGACCGAGGCAAGTTGGTATGCGATGGACAAAATTTGCGGCTCCGTCAGGGCGTTTCCTCGCATGGCAAATTCCGTTTCACTTTCCCTTTCCAAAATACTCATGCTGCCCATTCCTAATAGAATATCATCGTTGCTGAAGCTACGTGTCCCCGCCGTGGCGTTATTTGACGCCTCGTTCATACGGTCACGTGGTGATTGAGACTGGGTTTCATGACTAAGACTCATTAAAGACTTCCCAGGTCGGAAAAATGAGGGAGTGCTGTCCTGCTCCGATCCTATTCGAACCCACGTTGTTGGAAAATCATGCTCCAATTTCTTAGCCTGTTCCTCCTGCGCCTTAATAAAACGTGCCTTTTCCTCTTCCAGTTGACGTTTTAACTTGACATTATGCTTCGCTGAGTGACGAAGGACGTAGCCACATAAATCACCCATTGGATGGTATTCCATCACAAGACATAAATAACGTGTGTGCACCGGTCCACTGTCGGGTGTGCCAGGTGTTGTCAACCTAGCCATGTCATGGATTACTCCAGTGGGCGACTTTACGATGTGTGCCGGCGAGTTGATGACTGCAAGTTTCACAGGAAACTCTTTACCCTCCTCTCGCGGTTGCTTCTGTTGTTTTCTAGCCATGGACGCACCCTCATTCAGTCGGACGTCAGCAACCTTATCAGGCAAAAGGCAGATCATGTCTAACGCATCGTCTTGACAATGTTGTGGCTGCGGCTGTTGTAAAATTGTGGCTTGGGGCGTATTTGCCATCACTACCGGTGATCCCGCGGTTGCAAGACCGTTTCTATGAATGCCAGTTGTGGGATTTGATGGGGGGAGTGGCTTAGCAGCATTCACAGTCCCCTCGTTTGCTTTCGCCGTGCGAGCCGCACGCACAGCATCGGCTACCGACCTCGGCTTAGTCAGGGATTCCAAATTGTTGGATGCCTCTTTAGAAACTGAAGCCGGGGGAAAGAAGTTTGTGTATTGCATTCTCCCCTCGGTGGGCTGTACGTACTGCAGCGGAGCGTATTTTTTGTTTTGCGTCGCGGCAGCGTTTTTATGATTTATTGGAACCTGCATGACTGTTGGTACATTATTACCCGAGAAGGCCAATGAGACATCAAAGTCTTTGTAATGAATGCCACCAAGTGGGGCATACGAAGTTCGTTTCTGAGGCGCAGGGAGAACTTCATGTTGTGCGTTCAGTAATGGCAGCGGGGCACCCACGTGTGATACCTGCGCAAAGTTACTGTAATGCATCGCATTTCTTGGTGGCAGTGGCAACATCCCCATCGGAGGTCCAAAGAGGTTAACGTTTGGACTGTGCAACCCCGAGCCCCGTGCTGCGCCGCAGCCGTTCACGTCCTGCAACAGCCTTGGGTTTCCACCGCTTGCCATGGACATCGTCGCCGTGACGGCAGGAGGAGGAATTGAAAGAGAAGGAGTAGGGAGAAGAGGCTGAGGCGGAAGCCCCAGTGGCATCCCTGAGTTCACCTTCCCAAGAACAGTACCATCCGCATCATAACCATCCCCATCACCTCTGGTCCCGGTGGGGGAGTGAAAGGACCGATATGCCGCAGTGCCGGGTCCCGTCATTTCCGCTTCTGCGACACTAAAAAGTGACTGCTTTCCTGCTGTCGACGTGTTTTTGGCATTTTCTATAGAAGCTGCTTCCAAGCGATGAGAACCCTTTGAAGGAATATGCCGAACAGAAGACGGCGGCTGGGGTTGTGGCAATTCTTGCGGCTTCGATCCACCTCCTTGCGGGGGACGTTGTGGGCCCGCTAATGCCATGACCACATGTGGGTTATGAACCAGTTTCTTTTCCCCAACTGCAGACCACTGCGGTGGCAAAAACTTCACTGGACTTGCGGCGGCTACTGCGGGTGTTGGGGTCGTCCAGAGATTTGCGACATCACACAAACCCACCATATCACCTCCATCAAATTCATAATTCATAAACATATCCACAAGGCGAATAATGTTGGGATGCCCCTGTAATGAATTAATTGTTTCGCACTCCCGAATAGCATCTAAGCGCTCCTTGTTATCCTTGCACACAAGATACTTTAACGCAAACTTCTGCCCAGTGCTTTTACGTCGAACCATATACACTGAAGAGAATGCCCCTTCCCCAATTCGTTGCAGGACCTCATAGCGTGACCAATGTGTTGTGTTCTTCACTAAACTGTCTTGCTCCGATTTGGGGCTCATAGGCATAGTTGATTCCACAATAAAGTTACTTGTCTCCGCTGATATTTTCTTGCTCTTCTTGGGCGTATCATGAGGAATTTGCCCATCGGCAGCCAAAACAGCAACAGAAGTGGGGTTTCCACCCCGTGGTTCATCGCTATTGTTCCCGGCAAGCAGTAGATGCATGGTGTAATCCTCAGAGTAGCCGCTCGGCGACCTCAGACGCACAAACACAAATGCCACAACTGCCACCACGACAATCCCCACTGAGATGCTGACGCTTACACTCATCCCGTACAAACTGTTATCCTTTTTCTCTTGCGGATAAGAAGGGTCGCGTGGATCGCGGATTTGGAATGGTGTAAATGTTATGGGCGTAAATATATATCCCTCCGTTTGCAAAGGGTACTCGGAGTCTGTGGTCGGGACCTTGGGTAGCCATATAGGGCCGTTTGAAAAGCATACATAAACGTGTCTACTCTCAGTAGTTGGATAAAACTCGGCTACCGCTGACTCATGCGGGAAAATAACGACCCACACGTCCAACGTCCCCGCGGTGTTTCCAATACAGCGCAGATTATCCGACAGCCGCAAGTATCCTTCTTTCGGTGGGTGAAGCGTCAGGCTCAGCGTCTTGTTAACTGGTACAATCATGCCCAGTTTCGAGACGCTGGTTAGACTCAGACCGCTGGTTCGATAGAAGACCCGCTCGGAGGCGATACCATCCACATCAAACCCGCCAAACTCAAAAAAGGACAACACGGTACCCAACACACCCACTGGAAGGGGAAAGGCAAAGGGTGTTGACCCATAAACCGGTGGAGCGTTTGACGTTCCCGAAACTGGCTGCCATTTAAGGGTTTTGTTGCAGTCACTAGAAGACGAGATGAAGCCTAAGAATTTATCCACGTCAAAACAATTGACAAAGGTGGCATTCAACATAAGGCACAACTTTCCATTGAAGGCAAACAAATGCCCACTGCCTGAACGGTAAAACGTGTCTCTATCCATACCCCGTAAAAGCAGCTCTGGATTGGCAGGTAAATTTTGAATGTACACATTTAAGGAAGAATCATTGGCGCCATGAATGGTGTCGTTTTGTTGGCTAGATAAATTGCCAAATATAATCGCTTGTACCGTCGCAGATGGGCGCCAAATGATGTTTTGAATGTCACTATGATTCGACAATTGACACTGCGTTTTGTTGTCCGTGCACGCATCCCCTATTGCCCCAATACTCACATTAAGTTGGACCTCTCCACCAGCAACGTAAATAAACGCACTGTCCTCAGCAACAAGTGGGTTTTGCACGGCGGTTTCAAGTCGAACAACCTCTGGCGTGTAGCGACGAGACTTTGTGTCAAAGACATCAACTGTTGCAAGGGCTTTACCAGTAAAAATGTCAACACCTCCAACAATAAAAATAAAATCTCCACGTGAAACGCATGTGGCATTTGCACGGATTGGAATTTCTGTCTTCATGCCCTCCTCACTCTCCCCGTTACCAGGGGAATTTTCTGGAATGCTGAAATGGTAAACTACACGTGTCAAGTCGTTAGATAGACGCCAAAGACTCTTGTACTGCCGCCGTATAAGTGTTGAGTTCACGGTCCTCTGATGCTCAGGGAAATAATATCCACATGGACCAACCACATATAAAGAGACATCGTCCCCATCTTGAGGATCTACTCGCACCATCGTTGTGGGGCCGGCCACGCCCATGGGAACACGTTTGGAATAAATGTTCTTATTGTCCAACTCCTCGACTTCTAATGAGATGGGCAATGTCACTTGTCTTGTGGGATTTATTTGGTTCGGGTCGATTATATCCACAACATTCAACCGCTTTTTGCATGTAGGGTCCTCGCAACCACCCACAATAAAAAATGATGCGTATGCATAAACTACCGCACTGTGTGCCCGACCAGTCGTCATTGTAGAGTCAAATGGCATCCATAAACTGCCGTATTCTTCTTCCGTTGTATCCAACACACACAGGGATATCTCTGCCAAAGTGGAAAGGTAGCAGATGAGCAAAAGTACGTACCGCAGCATGATCGATCAAAGTTACAAACCCGTATATATATATATTTATACTTATAATATTCAGACTGCACCCAGAAAGGAAAAGAGGGTGGCAGAGAAAAAGCTAGAAACTATATTTTTATAAATATAAATATAAACAGCAAACCCTAACGCAACAACCAACAACAACAACAGAAAAAACAAAAAAAAACAAAAGGGAATTGTCCTAATGTAATGATATATGCTTACTAATGAGCGCGGCTTTGGTTAGGCTCCTGCAAAATCACCGCCGGAACAATAACGTCCAGATCTAGGAAAAAAAAAAATAATATATAAATATATATAAATATATTTGTAACTTTTTTCCTTTGTACCCCTCACACAGAAGCAAACCCCCCCCCCCTAACCCTCCCTCCCCAACACCTTCTCAGGCTTCACTGCACACACTGAGACTTTTTTTAAATTATTTAAATTTTTTTTTTTGTGTACTTCCTCCTTGTAGAATTATCAGAGAGAAAATCACTGCCGTGAATGGAAGCACAAGAAATAAAAGAGAGAAAAATAGAGAGGGAACGCGCAGATGATAATAATGATGAGAGAACAAAGCCCACCCACCACACGTACAGACAGGAAAAAACAAACGGATATTAATAAATATCATTAGAAATACATCACATGTACACACACACACAGACAAATACCAAGAAAAGAAAAAAAGTTTTTTTTCCTTTTTTTTTTTTTCTTTTCTTCCATCACTTGGCTCGCATTTACGTACGCACACGCAGAACGAAATATATTTATATATTTATATAAATGACAACATTATGTTTTATCTATTAACAACAACAACAACAACCATTTAGTTGGACGGCGTATATATATATATATATGTATACGTGCATACAAAGTTGGCAAGAGGGAAGAAATAAAGACTATGAGGCACAAACACGATAATAGAAGAAGCAACACCGAGGGCAACAGCGGGAGTAATAATAATAATAATAATAAGAGAACAGAAGAAGAATAATGAGCCTTAAGAGGCATTCCACGGGTCAGAGAAACATAAACACAAAAAAAAAAAAAACTAAAGCAGCAAGAATTTAACCGCATACATGAAACAACAACAACAAAAACAACAACAACAAATTACTGGCATCTAATAAATACATGAGATGCGTTAAATCAACAGTTACGCCGCCTAAGGGAAGATGTGGACGTGGAAAATGTCATCGATGTGGATGATGCAGTTGTCGACTCTTTCACAACGGTCGAGCCATCATCACGGGGGAAAACAACACTGCCGCCCCTCTTGTTTTTGTTCTTCTTGTTCTTCCCGTTCTTTTTTGGAAACTCCCCATCAGATGGAAGATCCGGAAACACTTCCGCGCTACATGCATATAGAGGCATAGCCTCTGCACTCTCGTTCCTGAAGCTATAATTCTCCACCTCCCGTCGGCTCGGCTCAGCAGCCGCAGTTGTGGTTATTTCGTGCCTATTCCTTGCCGTGGATGCATCGACTGTCTCAGCTGGCAATGTTGTTGTAGGCGGCGGTAATGGATTCCTATTCCCCGTTATCCCCAGCACGTTAGGTCCTCTGAGATTTGCCGGGAGCGAGAGTGCAATAAGTGACGGGGACTCTCGTGCAACAAAGAATTCGCACTTTTCGCTGTCCTCGGCAACGCTCTCAAAGTATTTTTCAAGCTTACGGCATCGATGCTCCTTTTTCTTGACGGCCGCGCTAGAAGAATGTGAGGGACGAGTTGCACTGTCCTCACGGAGGAGGACGTCAGAGGTATCAAAGAAATGTTGCTTCTGCTGCGGTGTATATTCCTTATGTGACCCAGGCTGTGAATGGTGGGCAAGACTGTTTGTCTGTATGGCCCCGCGTGATGTCACTGCCTCTGCTGTGTGACGCATGGACCCGTCGTAGTCAACACTAGTAGCCGCCATGACACCACCCCCACCATGAACTTCCGTTTTTGCATGATCCGAACCCTCTGACATGTATGCGTCGTCCTTCAGCAAAGGGGCATGCGTCTTCATTGTTGATGGAGCCACTTTTTCTACTGTCTGAGCACCACTACCATCATTTGGCGGAGCCGTAGAAGTTAAAAACTGTTTGCTACTACTGTTATCGCGTAGTTGTTGTCTGTGAGAGAAATGACCTTTCTTGCTTTTGTTGTTGTTGTTATTCTCAGAGGATATTTCCCTCTTCTCACGTCCATCCCCGCTGTCGTCATTATTCTTCACAGCACCACCGTCATCCCCATCATTGTTGTTGTTTTTGTTGTCCACATCTTCCTTCTCCTCCTCCTCCTCCTCCTCTTCCTCCCCATCGTCCTTGTAGAGGGAAACCATGAGAGTCGTTTCGTTTACATCCACAGCATCTTTCCTTCTTTTACGAATAAGCCGCAATGCCTCCTCTGCGCTTGGACGACGCGCTGGATCGGGCTCGAGCAAGTATACAATAAAGGCGGCCAGCGCCAGGCTGTATCCATACACCTGTGTTAACTCTTCAATAAGCTTCTTCTTAAAATCGGGTCGACCGCATTCACTGAACATCACCTTAACATTGTCACTCTCTACACGCTTAGCACAGGCCGCATAAAGAATACAACCCGTAGCCCATATATCCACCTTTGTGGAATAGTGGCGCTGCCAGCACTCCGGCGCGACGTACGGTAATGAGCCAACTCCGGTTTCACAAAATGTTTTGTCCATCACACGTGAGAGCCCAAAGTCCGTAATGACAATTCGAAGTGGCTCCGCGCCACCA
>NW_001849533.1:83730-123730 GCF_000209065.1 Trypanosoma cruzi
TCAAGAAGGATGTTTTCAGGTTTCAAATCGCGATGGACGATGGGAGGATCATGTGGGTGCATAAACTGCATCACCGTTAGAATCTGAAAAGCAATACTCATGATGGTCGTTTCTGGAATCATTGGCTCTGATTTTTGCTGTCGAATCCACTTCCCAAGATCCCCCTTCTCGTGGTATGCCATGACAAGAGACAGATACCGCTCCCCTGACGTCGCCGCTGCCACCGCCCCACGTTGAGGAGGGACCGGATAAATGTCACTGCCCTCATCCACACATATCATGACGGACCCACTCGGTGAACCCAATTGATGCTCAGAATGTTGCTGTTGGCGGGCCCCACCGGCGTGCAGATTTGTATCAAAACGATACGACATAAACATGTCTACCAACCGAATTACATTTGGGTGCCCTTGCAATGTGTAGGCAACTTCACACTCGCGCATAGCCTCTTGTCGATCCACGTCATCGGCACACTGGACGTACTTCAGCGCAAAACGTTGACCATCTACAACACGTTCCACGAGGTATACCACAGAGAAACTCCCCCGTCCAAGACGATGCAGCACTTTGTACTTGCCATCCAGAAGACTTTGCTTCTGATGCGCAGGAAGGGCAGCACCACGACCAACCCCACGATTCTCATCACCCCCATCCTCATCATTGCTTAAAAGTAAATGTTGTCTTTCCCCCTTTTCAAATTTCCTCCATCTGCAACACCGCACAATGTAGAACAGTCCAATTGATACAAGTATCGTGACAATAAGAGTAAACAATACTAATGTGGCAATAGTACCATATGACAATTTATTATCTGGCGAAGGGGAAGGAGCCATCGTCGTCGTTGTGGAAGGTACCCACTTCATGACCGGTGAAAGAACAAAAGGGCGTTCAGCATTCAACGCCTTGTAAAAGGCGGTTGTACAAGGTTTCCTTCCAGCCTTTGATTCATCCCAACGTGTCTCCTTTACACCACTCTTGCACTGAGGGAGAACAAAGGCACCACTTGAGAAGCAGACATACAAAAAAACTTGTTCATAATATACTTTCGTGGTATCATTATCGTACTTTGGCTGCGAACGAGGGGGACGACGATGATGATAATAACTATCCTCAAAAAAGAAGGAATCATGAGGATGACCATACGGTGTTCCATTTCCAGTGAGGTTAAGAATACCATCTGCCAGGGATCCTACAAGAGTAATAGGACCCACTGCCATTGTTTTTTTCTTTGAAATGTTATTGGTAACGGGATCAACAATATCCACCACGTATGGCTGTGTGTTGACATGGGACAGGTTACCAATATCCAGAAGAACTGAATTACATGTGGGCGAATCAGAGAGACGTAAAAGGCACGAAGATACTTGATCAAGATCAGTATTTGCCACATGTTTACTAGAATTGACGATACCGGGGCAGGCTTGTGCCAGGCTCTCAGAGAGAAGAATGTTAAACGTGAAATTGTACCATAGGGGCTCATAACCATTCACTAATACTGTGAAATGTCCATCATTATTTGGCAAGTCTTTGGGAGGTGGGGTAGGCGGAGCTGGCGGAGGTGGCAGTGGCGGCGTTGGTGTTATAGACGGACTAACGGTTGGCGTATTATCTGAAGAAAAAAGAGAATGTGTGCTCCCACCTTGAAAATCCTCCTGCATAGGTGAATGCAAATTCACCACCTCCTTTTCTCCTTGTTCCTCTTCTATTTCTGCTTCTTCGTCTTCTTCTCGTACGTGTGCCTTGAACCCATGGAGAGATGTGGCTTCACCCTTCATGTCTGTCCATTTCCCCGTGGGATGCATTTCCATTGCCGCTTCTTCCACCTCCTCTAGGACGTCCTCCACAAGAGAAATGTAGTGAAATCCGATGATGCTCACCACCACATGCCCATCGTCCACAAGCATTTTTCCTGTAAAGATGTCAAACGAAATACCTGTTCCATCTGGCGGTGGGATTTGCCCACCAACAAGGTAAACAGTCACTCCATCCACGGTCGTCACGGAAAACACAGCGGCATTACTGCGTAGTGGTGGAAATCGAATGGGCACAGTTTCCACAGCACCATAGAGACTCATTAGATCAGGCCATACCTCCTGTTGGTCAAAAGAACGATCATTCGTGGCACCCATCACGGCCAGTGTGTGATTATACATCATAATTTGTGGTGAGAGCCAGTTGAGCTGCCATGGATGGCCATATGTTCCAATGTTAGTCTTGACCAGCGAAGGGTCAATGACTGTCAGCATGCGGCTGATAAGAAGTCCACGTTCCTTGGTTTCTCGGTAACCACCGGCAATAAACACAAGACTGCTACCCTCAAAGACACCAGGGGCAACAAGAGGATCATCAAGAAGCAGCCCGGCTTCAATAAATTTTCCTGTTACGACGTTGTACTGGGAGACAGAAGCCAATGGGGCCATCTTCTCAAGGGAAATACCACCCACAATGTAGATGATATCCTCACCACTTCCGACACAACTGGCATTGAAACGCAACATCGCATCCTCTGGGAGGCTTTTGTTCCGTATATCCATTGTAACATCATCTACGGGAGGAAACTCTTCCTGATACAGCCGCACTTCTTGTACGGATCGGAGAAACGCATGAAATTCATCATCGTCTTCTACAATCACATTTCTGGGGATCATTGTGCAAAACCCTACGATGTACGCCGCCAGGCCAAGTTGAACGGTATTTTTCGTCCCAACAGCAGGAAATGTCAGTTTCGCGGGAACACGAAAAACAGTTTTAGGAGGTGCCGGAGGGGGATCACGGTGTCTTCGCACCTTATGACTTGCCGCAGCTGGCACACCGTGTACAAGCATCAATGGCAACACAAGTTTTCCTGTAGTCATGTCCAACACGTTAATGGTTGGAAGAGCATATTGACTCAAAAACACTGACGTTGGGATGTAAGGCGGGACGATGGCAGATCCGCCAAAGATGACTAAATAACGCCCCAGTGCAACGGTGGCGGGAAATATGCCTGTTTTGTTCATCTTCACTTCGGTCGCACTCCAACCAGTGAAGGTGACTGTGGTGGTTCCTAATGTGGCATTTACACCAGCCGCCTCCGCGACAGGAATGCCCCACCCACCATAACTCTGGCTCACTACGGACGCGTACGACGGCGTGCTCATGTCCACGGGCCACACAGAACTGATAAGCATCGCAAAAAGTAAATAAAAGCCAGTCAACATGAGCAACCACCGCCTCCACATTAAACAAGAAGAAAACGGTGGTCTACGCTGTTGAGGTTTCATGGGGGCAACTGCACAACAGCGGCAGGGGCTAATAATAATATTATTAATATTGTGAATGCTAGAGGTCAACATATCCAACAATAATAATAATAATAAAAGCGAAAAAAAAAAAAAAAAAAAAAAAAAAAGAAAACAAACACACAACTCCTAATCGTTTCCCTTTTCACCTCCTTCCTCTATTTATCCCTCACTATAATACTCTCTGTATGATACAATACTAAGAGGCACGGTACAGACACACAAAACAAAACAAAACAAAATGATAAAGAAAGACAAGAAGGATAACTGTGGGCACACGCACATTTCTAAATAAATGCATATACTTGCAGACGTTATATATATATATATAATGTCATCTCTAACGACGTGTACATGTATTTGAGGAGATTCACATCACAATAACTCTTACCGCCATTCACCTCTCCCAGTGTCTGTATCTTTGCGACTTCTCACACATTCATCGAATAATAATAATAATAAAAATGGTAGCAACGCAAAGAGAAGAAAGCAAACTGTGGGGAAAAAGTTCTTATTTTAGTTGGCCCGTTATAAATATATATATATATATATATAAATTTATTTTCGCTTCTTAACTCCTTCCCTTTCATTTCCCCTCCCCTCCCGTTGTGTTCAGTGGGCTTTCCTTTGCCTCCCCTTTGTGTATGTGGTCACTGCTAACAAGATGCCCATATATATATATATCTATGCGTCTCACCCTCCGTTTCTTCCCCCTCTCTTCTTATTCCTCTCTCCCTGAACCCTACTGTGTATCTTTACTTCCATGTGATGGAAATAAAGAGACGCTTCGTTCGGTTTTTTTTTTTTTAATTTTTATTTTTATTTTTTTTCCTTTTCTTCGTTCTTTTTCTCACCATTTCCTCAAAGAAAAATAATAATAATAAATAAATAAATAAATAAATAAATATCCCATGCGTAGTTACGCCTGTGCCGTTGCCTATTTGTCACTGCCCCGTTTTCACCGCAATATACATCGTGCCAATGCATATCGGACCCTTTCCCTCTCTCTATAGACTTTGCTCAATACACCACACACTTCCCCACCCTCATTCCCGCCAAACACACACACACACACACACACCGAAGGGCAGACACGTGTATAAAATAACAAATATGGTTGATGTAGGAATCTCCGTTGATTATCCCCTCTCCTCCTCTCACTCCATGGCCACTGGGGGCTGATAGACAGTTGTAATACAAGAGAATAAATTAATAAGAGCAAGCAACAAATGCCAAAATGCAACAAGAGACAAATCAACGGAGAAAACAAAACAAAAAACAGGATATCTTCCCACAAACCCACAAAAGAAAAGGGAAAAATGAACCAGTCCTTCATAAAAAATTTTTTTTTTTTCCCTCACTACTTCTCAAAAAGCGTGGCGAGCGTATTTTCCGTGTGCATTTTCTCAATGGCGCGCGCAAGAAGCGGTGCAATAGGCAGCAGCCGTAGTTTTTGTGCAAAGAGTGGCTTTTTAAAGACCACATCTTGGTTGACGCTATCGGTGACAACAATGAGGTCAATGGGACTTTTAACCAGCCGCTCCTCCGCCCCTGCGGAGAGAATGAGGTGCGTCGCTATGAGGATGATGCGACTCGCACCTGCCTCATGCAATTTCCACGCGGTACGGCAAATTTTAATCGCCTCGTCAATGGTGGTGTCAACAATAATACAAAGTCGGCCCTTGACGTCACCAACGAGTGCCACGCCGTCGGTTTGGGCGGGGTTATCTGCCCGATCTTCGCAAATGGCACTAACGCCCTCCTCTTGTTGCCGTAACGCCTTCACAAAGGCAACCGTGTTGCTCGCGTTCTCATGCGTTGGACTTATTCCACGCGGTGGGGGCGAAAACAAATCGAGAACAGTCCCTGCTCGTGGATGCGAATGACTTTGGTGCGCCTCCTGTTGTTTGCTGGACTTTTCTTCAGAAAGAGACGTCTGACACGTGGCACTGGAGGCCGCGGTGGTGGTCACGGTTGCTGTCGGTTTATCGGTGGCACAGGGTCTGTGTGACACACTCTTCACTGGGGGCGGCGGCGGCAGGTTCGGGTGACGATGGACCGCCGTGCACACAGAGACAAACTGCTCCGCGCTCGACAACTTCATGTAGTTCATCAAAGCATCCGCAAAATACTTTGCACGGCTCACAGAGGTGCCGGAAGGTGACACGACGGTGATGTTTCGGAAGTCATGACCCTCATTTGTCAGGTGTTTAGCGATGAATCGAACAAACTCATATCTGGCGGATATATTTTCAAGTGGCACAGAGAACATACCTTCCACCTGCTCACTAGACATGTCTACTGTGATGACATGTTGACAGCCCATCTTTTCAAGTAACTCGGCCACAACAGCCACTGAGGAAACACTATCAGCGTATGCAAGATAAGGAATAACGGCTGTAATGCGAGCGGCGGAACTTAACCGGGCTGTATGTAACATCAACGCCAGCTCCATGAACGTCCCCGAATGCGACAGTCCAAGATGATCGCACCGCACAAGGGACTGAAGCACAAACACATCATCACCACGCAGTGTTCGAGAGAGACTGACATTGATCTCTCCATTCGGAAACTGATTGCAACACGGCGGGTACCGCGGACACTGCAACACCTCACATATCATCTTTTCACAAAAAAGGCTCGTACTACCGGAAAGAATACGCGCCGCAAAGTTCCCTTGCCTCTCCTGGTGGGGAAAATTAAGGGTAAAGAAAAACGTGTCACTGTGAGGCAAGATACGGCGAATATTGATACCAGCGCGGTATTCATAGTGGCTTAAATGTGCCACGGTCTCCTCATAGGTGAGACGATACACCGTGCCATAGAGTGCGATCAAATCCAATGCAATGCGACGAAGATCAAGGCGTGGCTGTGCAATGGCGCTGTTGAAAATAGTTTCATCTATAGACATCAGGCGTTGCTGAAGTTCCAAACTGTCGCATGCGCAGCGTTCCATAAATTTCTTCATAATTTTGCGAAATGCCGCAAGATTAAGTGACCGGTAGCGCAGGATAGTCTGAACCTTCACGTATAATTTGGCAATGCATTCATCCGGCATTGCGCGGATCTCCTCCTCCGTCAGTTGCTCCAATTCATGTACACGCGTCAGGAGATCATCCTCCAGTTGCCACAGATACTTCTTCACCTTCACAAAGGATGCTCGCAGCTCCACAAAAAATTTTTCTTCCAGTTCATGCCGTTTCTTCATCATCTCCTCTAGAGCCGGATCGCTCTCCGTTGTCGCCATTGGGTCAAACGTCCCTTCATGTGAGGTGAATGAAAGCATGGCTGCTGCTGCCACGGCCGCCGCCAGAGACGTGTGCTCATCAATCTCCTTCCGCAGTTGCTCCACCGATTTTGCAATCGGCTTCAGCTCAAAGTATGCCACATAATTCTCCAGAGTAATCTCCGTGTTGTACTCAGACAAGAGACGCCGGTGAAATGCCTGCCCCTCGGAACGTCCTTTGCCCGTCCGCATGCTTCAACCCACTATTTTCTCCCCTCCCCTCCACTCCTTCTTCTCTTTTTGGTTTTGGTTTTATTTTGTTTTTAAATTATTTTCTCTGGTAGCGTTTATTGCCTGCCGCAGAGAGAGAGACTACCGCCGCTTCCGTTTGCCGTGTGTTTATGCGTGTAATGTGGGATGCATTCGCAAGTAAAAGAAGAGAGAATTCCTGACACGTCTCACCACACACACACACACACACACACACACACACACACACACACACGAAGACAGGAGGTTGTAATCTGCAGGGACGGTTGTCGCAAAGCGCACATCTGAAAAGACAAGAGATATTCATTTGAAGCGGTCCGTGCGCACGCACGGAGAAGGAAATAATAATAATAATAATAATAATAAGACAAATAACCCTCCCAGAAAAGAAAACTCCCCAAAAGAAACACACATAAAAAAAAGAAAAAAAAGGGAAGATGAATCTAATGAAGCCCTCCTACGGCATTATTGGTGATGATCGACCAAAAGTCGGGCATACGCTGCAAGATGAACTCCACGCGTCGATTTCTTCGACGCCTTTCATGGTCCATGGAATGAATGTCCTCCTCTGGTTGCCCTTGCCTGTGATGCGTGGTGTGATGACGCAGCGGGATTGCGGAATACCGTTGCAACAGTGCGCTCCGCACGACCTCCCCCCGGTGGTCCATCATTTGTCTGCCTGCTTCCCCGGATGCGTCCGTGACTGCGGTGCGATTGACGATGACCCGTCGGCCGAGTGCCGCCATCATCTCATCCCCCACCACCTGGAAAACTTCGCCATTACTGTCATTATCATCGTTGGGAACATCGCCAGCAGAGGGCGTGTTTTGATAGAGCCGATGCATCAAAGCCTGCTGCTGCTGCTGGATCAACTGGTGATACGCCATCGCAGCGTCCCTCTGAGCCGCTGTTGCTCCTCCGCATGGAAGCATGTTTTCACCTTCCCTTCGCTCCACCCGTCTTCTTTTCTCTCTTTTTTTTCCCCCTTCGATTGCCCGTTTGTGCCCAACCCGCGTTTCCAGCCACGTTCTGTTCCTCCGCAGCACGCCGTGACGTGCCAAATAAGAAGATTTGTCTACACGTTTGCATCAACAATAAAGCGGGCGTAAAAAAAAAAAAGAAAAAAAAAAAGAAAAAGATGCATCAGAAGATTTCAGTCACCTTCCATCATCCTCCCCGCTCGTCCTCCCTCTCCTTCGCCATGGCTGTGTGTGTGTTCATGCGTGTTTATGGAGGCACATCTAAAATCTTTCTTCTTCTTTTTACTTACAAACAAAAAACTACGGTGCCAACATGACGGTTACAGAAACAGAGGCATTGTTGTACACGCCTTCTCCCGGCAATTCCACCGCAACAGAAGGAAAAGCGGCGGCCCAGCCAACTATATCTTTCCCTCCTTTTTCTTCAGGCAACGTGAAAAACTTCCGGGGTTCCAGCAGCAGCGCCGTGGTGGAGGTTTCCCCCTCCGTGAGCAGTGACGATGAAATGGATGTCGTCCTCACAGTCGTCGCATCGCCTGGCAACGGGCACACACCAAGGTGTATGCGCAACGGTTGCATGGCGCTCAAGTCATGAAAGAATCCCTCATCTTCATACATCATGTTGCCGCTCGGCCTCCCCCTTGTGATGGCGCTGGTAGCGCTGCAACGACTGTCAGCAATGGTGTGACGCATCTGCGGCTCCTGTGCCTCCGCTTCTTCCTCGCCTTCTTCTTCTCCTTCTTGTGGACTGTCGGCGCGGCGGAAACGTTTTCTAGAAGAACGAGTTCCTTCCTTCGACACGGGAGAGACCTCCGAGAAACGCGGGGGCGGTGCCATGACAGAGTTTGCCGCCCCTAAAGAACGCTCTTGCGCTGGCGATGGCGTGCCCGTTTCGCTCGCCAAAGTTTCATCATTCCTCGCCTCACTGTGTCGTTCCGCCTCCTTCACGAATTTCCCCTCGGTTTCCACCTCCCCCGCCACGTGCACAACGTCATCCGCGACTCGTACACCTCTTCCTCCTCTACCGCTGGCACGGCGCATGGATGCCATTTATTATTATTATTATTATTCTTTTTAGATTTGGGGTTGCTGTTTACTCTTCCCTATATTGCACTTTGCCATTGGAGATGCCACGCAGGAAGTGGAGGGAAAGAGAAATAAATAAATCAAGCAAAGATATGCTGGCATGAATGCACAGATGAGAAAAAAAAAAGGAAATGTGCTAAAAGAAGAAACAAAAGGGATCATTACAAAAATACAACCAACATCTAAAACACACACATCCTGGCTGCGCTTGCATGAGTAAACAAACATTATATATAAGGCTAAAATATCCACGTACAATGGTAACTGTAAGGTATTACTTCTATCCTTGCTTGTGGTCAGAGAAAATAAATACAGAGGCAGTTTAAGGGCGGGCCAACACGGATGGAAAGCAGATCAAATTTCATCATTGCCGTTCATTGGCCCACACACACACACACACACACACACACATAGATACACGCAGAGATAGATGACACTAACACAGAGCACACATCAATTATATATATATTCATGCGTCCTCCATGTCTTCTTTCGGTTTTACTCTGCATCCACTACTACCCCTTAAAAAATAATAAATAAAAACAAAAACACTGATTCTTGTCTTTAATTATGTATTTTTTTTTTTTAATAAAATTTTATTCTTCTTCATTTTCGGTGTTTTTTTTTTTATTTCTTGTGATCGTTTTCGTCCAGATCCAATCTTTGAAAGTATTCATTTTATCCCACGGGCCATTTTCACTTCTTCGTAGCCGTGTTTCCAGCATTGAATTGTCTCAGCGTGGTAATAAATGCCTTTATGTGGGACTGTATCTCCCGCATCTTTAGTACATCTTCCCCCGAGGGCTGTTGACCACTGTGTATGGTTTGTTGAATGCGTGTCATATCCTGCCGTAGCTGCGGGGAGAGGGATTGAATTGCCATTTGCATTTCCATCATCTGCTGCGCATCCGGGGCCCCATGGCTGTGACCATGACCATGACAATGAGCATGCTGACACCCATCTCCCCTTGGCTGCACCAGCGGCGCCAGTGACGGCGTGGACGCGCACACCGACAGCATCTGCGACTCCTGCAACATGCACATTTGTCTAATCATTCCTTCTGTCTCCTTGTCTGGGTAGTGCAGCACTGCCTCCCTCAGTTCTTGCAGGATTGCGTTGCCATCTGGTATAGTCGCGTTATCTTGCTTCTCTTGTTGCACATTTCCCCCACACTTTCGTGTAGCCTCATAACGTGTGAGAAACTCCACCTGTAGAGCCTCAAAGACGGCCATAAGCTCCGACTCGCTTGTAGGGATTGGCTCCTGCTTGACCGCCTCGCGCAATTTTTCAACAAAAGACGGTGTCTGCATCTCTGCCGTCATGGCACGAACAAATTCATGCACATCCTCCCGCGACAGCTTCAACTTCGACTCCGACATGTTGAATACTCCGTTAAATACCAAAAGTTAGAATGTAGGAGAGTGAGAAGAGAAAAAAAAAAAGGGGAACATGAATGGGGGAGGGTGCAGAGAAGCCCCAATGAGAACACACATGGGCGCAAAGAGGGACTCAATCGGAGCATCGCAGAAAAAGAGAGAAAGAGGGAGGGAGGCAGGAATTAATCTACGAGCCACGGAGAAAAAAATACCATGCAGATGATCAAAACGTGTTCCCGCCTGTCTGCTCAACCATGGCGTCAATCACGTCGTCATCCTCCATGCCCAAGTCTTGCGGCGTCTTGGACTCATCGATCGGTGAGCCATCAAACAAGAAGCGGACGCTGCTGCGAGAGATACCCTGCTTCTTGCAATATGCATCAAATAATTTCTTCAACTGCGTCCCGCACTTGATCTTGAAGAACATCTCGGCGCCATCGGCATTCACAACCTTAATGGAGACCAGCGGGGTTTCCGACTTTACCGCTGGCTTCTCCCCGGTCTCGCCGTTGTTATTATTGTTGTCATTTGCATGATTCTCCTCCATCTGACAAAAACACACACAAACAAACACAAACAAAAATCACCTTTCCCTTTTATAAATCACTTTATGCCTTTTGATTACCTGCGTACATTATTCACAAGACGAATCAAAGAGAGAAAAAAAAAGGGGAACATGAATGGGGGAGGGTGCAGAGAGGCCCCAATGAGAACACACATGGGCGCAAAGAGGGACTCAATCGGAGCATCGCACAAAAAGAAAGAAAGAGAGAAGGAGGAAAAAGGAACGGAAAGAAGAACAAAGAATAAACCCCCTTCCGTCGTACAAGAAAAAAAAAAAAAAATAAAAACATTAACTCCTCTATACATTATTACTCTTCTCCTTCCCTAAAAGCGGAGCGCACATGTTTTGTTAAGTAATACACAGTAATTTGAGTGTTTTATCAGCTGTGGTGTCTAGAGAATTCCTTATCCGCCGGATATGCATCCCCACAAGATTGCAACCGACAATGCAAGAAATTTAATCCATGGTCTGTCCTCTGATAAAATGGTCAAAAAGCCAGCATTTGGAATAATGGCAAAAACTTTCCCCGTAGCATCCTCGTCCCGTACCCAATGATATCCCTCAGGATAAAGTGTGCGGTCATCAAGTTCATTGTTATCACCTTTTGTAAGAAACAACAACGTGCCGCCGTCCTCATGCACGCCATGTACACGATGTACAATGGGAACGGTGCGACCAGGAAGACTAAAAACAATAACATCGCCAATATTCACCTTTGAGATCTTGTGCAGAAGCAATAAGTCACCACGGTGGTAGGCCGGCTCCATACTGCCGGAGAGCACTACCACGAGTGGATTATCGCAGTTCGCCATGATTCCAACGGCACGCCACCCCAAAAAGAATGCGCTGAGCGTCAACAAAATCGGCAAAAACCCGCCCAAATCTGTCACCATACGTATTACACCCTTTATTTGGTGTGCAATCTTACCTATCCTTCCCATTTGAGAAAATTGCAGTTCCATTAGCCTGTGATCGTGCAGCCGATGTAACGCCGTGGCGTCGTGTAAAATCTCCGAAAAAACCATTATTTTGTCTTTCTCCTGGAACTGTGTGTGTGTGTGTGTGTGTTTTAAATCCTTTTTTTCCCGCTGGCCCACCAAAAGGCATAGATGCATGCATACATACATTGCCCAAGAAAGAAAGAAAAACAACAACAACAACAACAACAACAAAACCGCAATGAAAACTTTATTCGCTGCTTTAAAGGGATGCATGCATACGTGTGCAATACGTGAATACCGTACACCACAGAGGCCCTTCCGCCCCTTCTTCCTGATGCTATACAAATGACACTGACCTTTTTTTTTTTTTTTTATTATTATTCCTTTCCCTTAAAAATAGTCAATTACGTCCATTTTTATTATTTATTTATTTATTATTATTTATTGTTGTTTTTTTTTTTTTTTTGCGGCTCAAAGAAAAACAAATACGTGGACGCATACACACACTGCTCCTTCTTATTTCACTTTCAGTTTGGCATCATAAAGATCTGGCGATCTCCGTTGCCCTCCTCCTCTTCCACACGTTCAGCTGCTTGCCGCAGGAGACTTTGAGCGTCATCGTGGCCAACGCAAGCGTAGCTGAGATCGCACAGTGTCGCGTCGGACCACACAGGGCATTGTTGCTGCGGAACAGACGGGGTGTGACGAGGCGGTAGGTGAATACGCTGCAATGCCTTCAAAAAGTCCACGGCAAGAAAGTCAAGATCACTGCTGTGGGTCGTGAAAACGTCAATGTACGCCACAGACTGACGGAAGAGACATGATGTGATCGAGGCGAGGCAAAGCATCTTCACAGACGGTGATACGTGGCCGCCGCTTGGGCTACTGTCTTTGCTGCCGTGGTTTGCGTCCCTCACAAGCTGAAAGAAGAAGGATGACAGTTGATTAAACAAAATTTGGCCGGAGTGTCCACGTGAGACACTTTCAAGAAATCGCGTGAGAAGCGCAGACATCAACGCCGGTAGCAGATGGGGCCGTCGCCACAAAACACCGAGAGGAAGAAGTGTTCGTGTAAGGAGGCGTAGTACTCGAAGAAGCATCTCCTCCTCCAAATAACGCGTACCACTCGACTTGGCTAAGAGAGCATGAATAAAGTTCAGCTCATGATCAATGAACATATCGTCGTCATGAAGCGCCGGTAGCGGCAGGGCACAGAGTTCTAACAGCTGACACCACAATGCCTTTGCAGCGCTGTTAAGTAAAGCACGTGAGCCGCTCACCACAAGCAGCCGCTTCACATCCCCGCGCCACGCGCTAAACCGCATGTGTGGGACGGCGCTTAATTGATGCAACGCCTTGCAGGCAGCCCGAAGCAATTTCTCATGTCGGCTCAAGCACTGAGAGATGAAGGCGGTGGGTGTTGACGAGGACGGACAGGCTGCGGAGTAGAAGAAGGAACAAGAAGAAGTCGATATCGCCTCATGTAAGAGGGTGTGCATGTACTCCTGCAGCAGCACAGGGGCGCTGTCAGTGGGGAAGGCATGAAGAATAGCGGGCACCACACGCAGTTGATCCAACAGCCATCGTGTCGCTGCGTCGGTGCGATACACCGCGTCACGCTGCATTGCAACAAATGAGAAACTGTGATTTCCCCGCCGCGCTCCCGTCGCCCAGGACTCCGTTGCCGCAAGTAACTCACTCATGGCCGTCTCACTGGTACTGTAATCTTGCCGTGGGTCAAAGTTGCTGATCACTGCAGCAAGCCAACAACCACAGTCCTTCGTGATACCATTTTCTTCCCCCACGGCTACGCGGCGCTGTCGTCCATCGTGTATCAAAAACAAAACCCACAAGGCTTGCAGTGCGGACTCCTTCCCTGAACTTAGCAGCCGCACAAGTGTGACAAGGCTGTTCCGACGCATTTTCTCATCATTTGGGGCAAAGAGTTGACGTAACTCCTCGATAACACCTGAAGCACGGGGGGATGCCATTGCTGCAAACGCGAGACTGGTGCCAAGACACCGATCAAAATGCCCCTCTTTTTCTTGGCGCTGATGCGGCCGCCTCCCAGAACCCTGAGGCATCACTGCATAGCCACGAACACGCTTGAGAGAGATGCAAAGAGCCGTGAAGCAATGCAATAGATGTTCCTTCGTCTCTATCTTGATGCTCTTTAATACCCGCAAAAATAGTTCACCAAGGAGATCCATCCACCGCACCGCGATCTCGTGAAGAGGCCTCGTTTCTCCACAGTCATGATGGTCATTATGATTCTTCTTCTTGTTCGTTACTTCTCCCTCATGCTCCTCTTCCTCGTGATCCTCATTATTGTCTGAGGCCAGCGTCGCTAAGTCGTTTGTTGCCTCCAAAGAGGCTTCTGCCCTTGTTTCATGACGTTGACGCTTCCGCCTGTATACTTCCGCTGGCGTCCCCTTTGGGATTGCGCTGGCAAATGCAACCGGGTTATTATTCATGGTTTTCAAAAACAACGACAACGCAGAAAAGTTGTCTTCCTCACAGCAGCGACGGTACATCTCGTCCACGACAGCCAATAGAAAGTTGTGTGCTTGCGACGGGGAGTCCGTTGCGGCCTTTTCCCCGCAGCACGCACTCAGCGCTATTGTGTAAACTTGTCGCAAGATCGTCGCTCCACAGTGCGCCATCTCTCCTCCTTCGCTGTAATGGACCAGCAAGATGGCAAGCTCTCTGGAAAATATTTGACGAACAAGTATGTTGCACACAGAAGCGGTTCGCTTCGCCATCGTTTCACCTTCAGTTTCTTCATCCTCAATGTCACTATCATTATCCACCCGGATGTTCCTGTTTTCCGGGGCGCCAACATCCGTATGTAGGATGGCGGCGGATGGGACAAATGGCACCCTAATTGCCCGCAAAAAGGCCTCATTTATTACGGTGTACTTCTCTCTGCCATTCTTACGCCTAGCACGCTGCAATGAATGGGATTCTTCCGGTCGCAAGAGGATACGACGAAAAAGCGACGGAACACCTTCCTCACACAACAGAAAATCCGCAACCAACTGTAGGACTCGACTCTCCAGTAGAAATGTTCTCATTCGTTTCTTTTTCTTTTTATTCATTTTTTCCCCTTCTTCTTTAGCATCCTGAAGCACCTCTCTTTCCCTTTGAATAAGCAGCAACCAATGGACGGCGCGTTGCAGAAGTGAAGGCCATTGGGGAATATGACCGAGGCGGCGCAAGACATCTTCCAAGGCGACACAGAGCTGCAACAACATTTCTTCTCCCTTTCCATCATCATCCTCTACGTTGCTGTCCCTCTTGACATGTCGATAGAAACAGGCACGAACCTCGTCGTCATTCACACCCATGATGACCTCACACAGTGCTTCCAGGAGAAATCCGGCACAAGTGTTGAGACAACGTGTAAGCCAAGAGACAGAACGCCATGCGGTGGGGGAAACAGCAAACGTGGTCCGCAAAAGCCATACAAGCGCGTGACAAACGCGTTTGGGGCGACCAAACTCCACAATACATTTCCATTCTTCTTCCGTAATTCGATCAGCAAGTTCCAAGGCGCGCGTCGTTTCTCCCTCAGGCAAGTAGCCACCCTCGCTGGCAAGGCGCATGTGACACAACACAAATGTCGTTAGTCGTCTGGCCTCTTTTAAGGGCTCCACTGCAACGTTTAAAGCCACTGAAACAGACCGCGCAAGAGTGAGGCGCTGCAGTACAAACTGCGGCAATAAAGTGGCGCGATGTACATACGGCGCATGACGCATCTGTGTGGAGAGACTCATTGCCGCATCGAGATCGTCAATAGAGAGGGGTCCAACAAGGGCCCCGATATTTGTTTGTACTTGCCACATGGTCTCTTCCATCATCTGTAGATAGGCCTCCACGTTCTGAATGCCAAGGTCCTGAAGACAACCAAAAATTAATTCACGCGCTTGATAAATGGCATGAAGTGTGTACAACACAAGACGGCGCTGCATCTTGGGACGCACAATCTCCTCCCCACCTGCAAAAGGAGATGATGAGACTTTCAATACTGCATTTCCCTTGTTTTCATTCCGCGACTTACCATACTCTTTTTCCTCTTCTATTTTATCAGAAAAAAATGTCCTGTGGAGGCGGTTTACCAGAAACGTGGAGAGGGTAAGTTCCAATTCCGCGGCGCGCTCCAAAAGGGTAACAGCGGTGACAGAGGTGGCAATAATACCCTCCACCACAGTTGCCACAATATCCAGAATGAAGAGAACTTCCTGCGGTAACAAGTGTGACAATGTGGTTGAGTTTGTATTGACCTTTGATGGCTCGTTTCCCAAGTTCGCTTCCGCATCGGCAGCCTCTTCATCCTCATTCTCCTCCGAAGCCCAGCGCGAGACGTATTGTAGAAGATGTATGAGCAACTCCTCTGGATCAAGTGAAATGCCACACGCCTGTACAAGAGCTGCCCTCACACGTGGGTGGGAAAATATTTCATGCAACCCTGCCACCATGACATCATCTCCGTGCATGTCCGCAGATTGAATCGTGTTTCCCTCCTTTTTAACATGAGAAACAATGGCATCCAACAGCATTGGAATCTGGTTGCTCTTCCCCAGCCGAGTCACAAGACTGATGAGGAATTCATGGAGCATGGTGGTCGTATTTGTTGTGCTCATTGGGGCAAGAGTAGTGGAAGAAGTGCGAATTTCATTTTTATTCTCCTGTGATGACACATCCATCGCCACACGAGCCGCAATGCGCAGGATCGCTGATACATTCTGATCAATAACTTGCGGTGCAATAATCTCGTAAGCGGAGAGACAACACGTAATGGCCGGCTCCATGCGTCGTTGTGCTACTGGAGGCCCACCGCATGTGGTGAGCAGTTGTGGCAATACAACCTTGGCAAAAAGTAGCCCAAGTACTTCGTAGCCAAGGCCTCTGTTGTAGCGAATGTCTTGACCAAAGTGAAACACAGCAGGTATCTCATCCATTGCAACCGTCATAGGACGGATACTAGCCGTCATGTTATTAGAAAATGCTAAGGATGATGAAGGCGCCGCAGTAGTTATGGTGCTCTGAATGAACGTGTACAACTCGCCAATCGTGCGCCACGCCAATGTCTGAAGAGAAAAGCGATCAAACATGGCGGCAACGTTAGAATCACTGGCAGTACCCATAAATCTTTGTAGCGCAAGTGTGACTTCCTCCAGTAGGATAAGTGGCAGGTTCGTGTTACCGTCCTCGGACTGGTGAACATGCAATGCGTTCTCCATGTGATTGCCATCGCTGCGGGCTGCTTCAATGACGGAAAGAAACGCACGGTATGACGTCATGGATGATCTGGACATGGTTGAAATCATACTTGCCCGGCTCGCCAGCGAAAGTGCACTTTGATTCGAGATTAGAGACTTTCGTTCGTCCTCATCATCAACATCATATTCTTCTTCAACAGTACCCTCGTTCCCATCACCACGGCTAATGTTCTTTTGAACGATACCATTATTATTATTATTATTATTATTATTAGACGTATTATCATCATTGGTCGTGATGCTGCTACCGCGGCTGGAGGCAGACCCGGGGGAAGAAGAAGGGTTATTACCAAAGTTTTTGTTATGACGCCGTTGGTTCCTTCGTTCTCGTCGTGCCTGACTTTCCTTCAATAACACCATGCGCCGCTGCTCTTGGGCAAAGGCGGTCCAGCTTTGTTCCGCGCAGAAGCTGTGGTAAAAGAAAGGAATGCTCGCCATCCACTGGACAAGAAGAAAAGCCGCGTGTTGCTGTTGTCCTTCCGGCAGTTGCGCCACAGAGCGAAGTGTAGCCTCTTCTGCGGGTGGTGTCGTCACATGCGTGTGAAGTGCATACTCCGCATTGTCGCGTACGTTGTTTTGCATAAGTTTTATATCGTCCCCGCGAAAATACACGACCAAACGTGTTGCTCGATTACACGCCGTGCTGGAAACCAAAGAGGCCAACGTGCGTCGGTAACGTGACACCTCGACGCAACAGCACGACGCCGGTGATTCCGCTACTATGGCATCCACCAGACTAAGTTTCTGAAAGAGCGTAAAGGGCGCAAGCCGGGCAATTAAACCCCCATGCGGCGCTACGGCGGCCCACGCAACCAAAGTTAAAATAACAATGGCGTCCATGTTTTCTTTTTCTATTTCTCTTTGCGTACCGACAATACCGGTGTCTTTGCTTTTCATCGTCCTCGTCGCCGTTGAGGAAATGCCTTTTGACTTTGTGAGAAATTGCTGAAGAAGTGTTGGACATGGGCGGACGTCATGAAGCGTATTTAAGGGATTTCGCGCACGAGCCGTGCGAAGTTGCGTCGCAGCTGCCGTCACCAATGCGGTGGCATGGCGACAGAGTCCAATCCTTCGTCTCTCTTCAGCCTCTTCGTTATTTATGTCCGTCTGCCGCAGGATGGTGGCGATCAAGACGGTGTCAGCGGCTGTCGAAAGAAGATGCGCCAACGCCTGCGTGACAACTGGCGAGCCCTCGTTGCGATGATGGGCGTGACGGCCACACGCCTCAGCGACAGCCTGAAGCACCGCAAGCAGCTCCTCCGCTTCTTCCAGCCGAGAGAGAAAGACTTTTCCAACCAACGCCGCAGGATCGTCTCCCCTCCTAATTTTATTCTTCTGTGCCCTTTTTTCTTCCTCCTTCTCCTTTCCTTCCACGTATCGCTGCTCGTCCAAGTGATGTGCCACAAGCGCCGTGGCAAAACTTATGGCGTACAACAGGGAGTCACTGATGACAATCACAGGGGCCGGTGCTGCCACTGTCGCCTCTTTACCACCGCCCACGTTATGCAATTGCTTTTCATCATCATCATCATCATCATCATCATCGTTGTTATCGACAACAGCAGGCTGCATCTTCAGCATGTCGTCCGGTGTCAGGGCTGCCAAGCAGTTTCTCCACGTCGGCATGTGCGTCAGGGCGTACACATTGCCACGCTTGGGATCCTTGAGCGATGACTGCACAAAGTCGTCGACGCTTCGGCGCTTCTGGCCAAGTTGGCCGTAACGCTCCAATTTTTGAATGGCTGCGCAGGAAATCATCCACCCGACTCCTAAAGCATCATGACGCATGGAAAAAACACACATACACACAGAGAGAGAGAGAGAGAGAGAAAACAAGAGGTGAAAAGGAAACCGGCAGAAAGACAGAGAGACAAAACAGAAAAAAACAACAACAACAACGATAGAAGACGTCACCTCCCGCACTTCAATGCTCCCATCAGCTGCAGTGGTAGGGAAATAATATGAGCAATTATAATACTGTTAATAATAAAGTCCAATAACGTCATAATAAAGCGCAAAACAAAATAATAATAATAATGAAAAAAAAAAAAAAAAAAAAAAAAGCGTGAAGCACAACAGTAACAAACGCTCGCCCCTTCCCTTCACACGCCCTCTTCGCCAAAGAACACAAAACAAATCAAAAACATCAACCGCACAGGGTAAGTGGGCAGAAACAAAAACTTACATTGCATATGCGCAATTCAAAATGACATACATTACAACTCAATAAATAAATAAATGGAATTATAACGGGAAAAGGGTTACCCAAAAAAAAAAAAAAAAGATGAGGGATGTAAGGAGAAGGTTGTAATTCAAAACATATCGCAAATATTCCTCCTTCTCCCCCCCCCCATTTCCCTTCATCTTAGTTCGCTGCGTGTTTCTATTTTCTGCTTGCATTAATTCCACGCACTTTTTTTTTTTTTTTCCCACTTTTCCCATCCTTTCCTTTTTACCGTGCACCTAATTCATTGATAGCAGCTGCTTCAATCCGCAAAGTTCTCCCTGGGAGAACAGACATACATGTGCGATGTGATTGGGCATTTGGGCGTTTCATTACCAAAACAACAACAATAACAACAACAAAAAGAAGCGGTATACATATACCCGGCACAATCACCATTCATCGTATACCGGTGAGTTGTGGGAATGCGGATATGCGCCCATGAGAGATCGCGTCTCATCGCCATCCTCTTGTTTCCTTGTCATATCACGAGTGGATGTCACCCACTGATCCATGGATGCCGTTCCTATATCAGCACCCCGGTTCCTCTTTTGTGGCTCAGGAGTGCGGGTGGTGACAAAGTGGCGCACAACGTAATTATCCACTGACTTGCGCAAGCGGGCCTCAATTTCCTTCGTAAAAGGAGCATTCGCGTTGTTTGCTTGAAGCGACATGGAAATGCCAGTACGTTCGGACTCAATTCTTACTGCTCTTTCCAGGAGCTTCTTCGCGACAAACTGAAATTGATCCTTGTTGAGCACTGTGGGCTTTCCACGGATTCCTCGCAGGTACAATGTGAGCTGCTCAAGAATTGCACGCTTGGCTGAGGCCCGCCAATCATTCCGTGAGTGTCGCTCATTTCTGTTTTTCACATTATTATTGTTATTATTATTATTACGGTGGGTGCTATTCTTTTTGAAAGTGGCGTCAGTATGCTCGCGTGCAACGGAAGAGGCCCGTGATGACACCCGAGACATGGATCCAGCACGGCTCATCGATCGCCCGGTGCGTCTTCGCTGCGCACCTTCGTAAGCCTCACTGTTTTCCCACACCGATTCCTGAGATGGGAGACAAATACTGTGGCTATACTGCATGCTCTGCATCGCCAGCTGCTCTGCAAGCGTGTTCCCCTGCCGGATCTCTCCCATATCCACTGCGAAGGTCGCACGTGGATCAAAACTCGTTCGCAACGGTGAAATAAGTGGGGCCTGGAACGTATCGTGCGCAATATCATCCGTGTTATTCTGCATACCAGCAATTGGTGTGTACGGATGACTGCTGCTTACTTGATACATGGCTGTCGTCTGACGCTGTCTCGCCTCTTCCTCCTCATCCTCGTGAAACTCATGAAAGTTGTAAAGGTTCCTCGAGGTGCGTTGTGGTTGTCGTTGTCCTTGTTGCAACAGGTACAGAGAGAACAGCTGATTTGACGATCCTTTTGCAGCTGAAAGACACTTTATGGCGTGTCGCTCCACCTTTGCGAGGCTCTCAGAGTAGCGGCGAGAAACGGGTTGACTCTCCCGACGCGGGTCAAGCACCATCAACTCACGCGACTGCCGCCACTTCTCCATTACACGAGTCACTGGCGCGGAAAATCCAATCTTTCCAATGCCATACTGCGAGGCAAGGAGCCGCTCACGGTGCACACGCTGCTCACGGTAACGATGTGCCAACTGCTGCGTCAGCTCACGCGGCATGGCGGTGGAGGCCTGCGCATCTAAAACAAATGCAAGGGATGCGTCGGCGAAGGTAGAGTTGCCAGCAGCAGCAACGCCAGAGCGTTTGCGTTCTCGCCGCTCTGGCAGTTTATCCCGAAGATGGAGATGTTTCTTAATCATGTCTTCAATATCAAAAGAAGACTTGAGTTGAGCCAATTGGCTGCGAAGGGCCTCCGCTTCCTCGAGCAGTGCGGTGTCCCTGTCCGAGGCATAGCTTGGGTCCCCACCAGCCACCGTATGATACTCCGCCTCTACGTCCTGTAACATCTGCTGGACGTAAATCAATTCGCCGCGCCGTTGAAGCAACGCACTCTCTACCATACGAACAAGTTCTGCTTCCTGTAGATTCACAATACGATCACTCTCCACTGCCTCTTGAAGTACCGCGCGGTAATAATGACGTATCTCCGCAAGGAAAGGCACCACAATGGAACCGCTATCCAAAGAAACCGG
The DNA here is from genome assembly GCF_000209065.1 of Trypanosoma cruzi. Lineage (NCBI taxonomy): Eukaryota > Euglenozoa > Kinetoplastea > Trypanosomatida > Trypanosomatidae > Trypanosoma > Trypanosoma cruzi. The sequence continues at coordinate 105,134 of NW_001849533.1, forward strand.
GTAAGCATCCGCATGTCGTTTGTTAGTACTCCTGGCATGGCTGCCTCTGCCACCACCAACACTGGATTGCATGGTGAGATTAAGATCTTCCGCCATATCATCCCAACGATTTCTCTGATCAAGTTCCTCGTTGCTCACGTCATTGTTACTTCTCTTGCTATCTTCTTCTTCTTGTTCTTGATCTTGCTCCTCATCTTCAACAGTAACATGAGACTTCTTACTGCCCCTATAAGCATCAATCTGCAACAAGGCATTCTCTTCCTCCTCCTGATCCCTCTCCTTTTGATTCCTTCTACTCCTTTTATTACGCATGGATAACGTGTTCTCCAACACCCTGTCTTCTTCTGCCTCTTCCACTTCCGCTTCCATTTCTTCTTCTTCTTCCTCTGCTGCCCTTCTCCTCAAGACATTTAAATCTTCTTTGCGATGATGCTTCGTTTTACCACTCTTTTCCTTCTTCTTTGGAATCTCTCTCTCCTTCGCCTTCCTCCTGCCACCCCCTGTCTCCTCTCCACCTCCTTTTGATAGTTCTTCTTGAGCTGCTGCTTCTGCCCCCGCAATGATTTGTTGTGCCACAAGAACACCCGCCGCGGCAGCAGGATGACTTGTCCGTGACGTGTCATGCGGGTCGTACGGAGACGTGTCGCCAATCGGCACAACGGCACCGCTTTCAGTTCCAAGAAAGTACACAAACACATGTCCACTTTCCACGGGCATCGGTGCGTCGTGGTCCGGCACAATCAGCGAGGCGTAGTAGACATCGTCGTACTTGACCCAGCGAAGTGATTCGGTTGCAGATGGCATTTCTCAAATACAAACGTGTCCCTTGACTTCAAGCGGCTTAATATATATATATATATATATATTATTTACCTCCTCCACCGTTTGTTTCCTCCTCCCCCTCCACAAACGAGGGTTATGAGCTTCACAAGCACACACACACACACACACACACACACAAACAAAGACGGATACAGACACGCCGTTCAATTACCCACCCCCTTACGGTCGATGCTTCCTCTACTGTTGAACAAGAGTTATGTGGAAGACGCTGGGAAAAGACATGATGGGGATGGAGAAGAATAGAAGACCCACGAAAAGCAACAAAAACAACAACGAAAAGGGGGGTAAATAATGGGAACATTAAAAACTACAAACAGCAACAACAACAAATGACTGCTGCAGGAGCAAAAAAAAAAAAAAAAAAAAAGAAAAAAAAAAAAAAGATGCCGAAGAAGGTAAACATAAATTTCCTCCTTTATATATAAATATATAAATATATAATATATTTGCATTTCTTTGCTCCTCTTTTATTGCAGCACACAAAAAACCACAGACGCTGAAACACACACTCTCTTTTCGTTTCTTAAAATTTATTTATATATGTGTGTTTGTTTGCCGTTCTTCCTTCATTCTCTATAAAGGCGGGAGAACAGAGAAAAACAAGAAAAACAACGACAACATCCTCTTGAATGCCCTACGCACATGCATAAATGACAGAAAAGCAATTTTTAGCGTTAATTGGTCGTGGGATTGTGAGAGGTGACACTACGATGACTGTTACTTCCATCATGCTCGTCTTCCTGCTGCTGCTGCTGTTGCTTTTCCTCTTCATCATACTCCTGTCGCTCCCCTTCCTGCTGCTGCTTCTGACTTTTATGATGATGATGATCACTCTCAGCCTGGGCGTCATCTTCATCGTAATCCGGGCACGAGGCATATTCAATCGGAACCATGAGAACTACCGCCGCATCCAACACTTCGTCGCGCTGTCGTTGATCCGCCAACCATCCCTCAACCTCCTCTACGGATTTGTGTGCCTCAACCGCGATCGCATTGGCGTAAATGCCATGGTGCAAGACAAATGCTTGCGGCGAGGCGCGGTACTCGCGTCGGGTAACCGGATGCTGATAAACAGGGTTTCCCCGCGGCGGCCGAAAGTAGTAAAGCCCATTGGAAGAGCTGAGGTTACATGTCCATCCACGCGGAAGCGGAAGAAACGGGTGGCCGCGTGGTGGGTAACTGCTCATTTTGACAAGCTTGCGTTGCAATTCAAGCGTATTCAATGGACTCCCGCGTGCACGTTTACGGGTTTGATGATGATGGTTATGGTAATGACTGTGGTGACGATGACTCTCGCTACTGTCACGTCGATGCCGACTAGACCTGCCCCGGCTGTGCCCACCGCTTCTTCCCGCAACTCCACCGACACGGTACTTAACCTTTAAGAGTGCCAGAGTTGCCATGTCAAGCGCCTCCACGCGCATTCGCTGATCCGCAAACCAATTTTCCGCCTGTTCCTCTGTGATGTTTACAGCATTATCAAAAACGTAAGTTTTTGTTGCCGCTTCTCCTGATGGCGCCGCAACTCCCACCTCTCCTTCTTCCTCCTCTTCCTCATCAGTTTTCTTGGAGTTATTAGCATTATCATTCTTACTACTGCCTTTATTATTTGCGTACGCAAGAACATCAGCAAGGGTAATGGTCACACCGTGTTCCTGCAGAAAAGCCTGAGGAGTTGCCATGAATTCGGCCGCATCTGTCGGATGCTTGTATGTCGCGGTACCCTTTGCATTCTTGAAGTAATAATGCCCATAAGAACGACTCAGTGCACTTGTCCATCCTGTCGGCAGCGGTGTAAACGGGTCACCCAGCTGCGGGTAGTTACGCATTGCGGCCGTCCACTCCGCTTGCCAACCGCTCCTTGAGGAGACATTTTGTCCATCCGCCCCCTGTTGTTGTTGTTGTTGTTGTTGGTAAGAATGTTGCTGTGGTCCAGGAGGCGCTGAGAATGAACTGACCGGCAGCGTTGGTCGCGCTAGCTTCGTCTCCACCTTTTCGTATCGTCTCATCGGCGGGGGCTCTATGAAGTACGCATCACGCAGATAAGAATACACTTCTGCCGAAGCAATGGCCCGCAGCGCAGTATCGACAAGGTGTACGGCGTCCTTCTCTGTCAATACATGTGTGCTGCTGCTACTGCTGCTGTTGTTGTTGCCACCACCACCACCACTGACGTTGTCCTCCGTGGTAGAGGGTTCCACGTTAAGAAACTTCTGTTCCATTAAACGTAGGAATGCACCACAGGCACGCGCCGTCTCCTCGCTCAGCACCTGACTAACAAGGCTCTTGGAAAAGGCCACAAGGACAAAGTAATATTGATCCCGTGTCAAGGAAGATTGTGGGGCAAATAAAAGATCCACCAACTTCGTACCGTCCAAAAGGTTAGCATTGAGGTAAAGGCGCATTAAAGAACGGTGAATAGCACCTTCAGTACTCCAGAGTGTGGTCATAAACTTTTGAGAGACAACGGCAGTTCTTTGTTCCTCCCCTTCTACTTCTATATCCTGCGCGGACTCCCGTTGCTCCACCGTTTGCAAGGACTTTAAAAATGTATCAAGTGCTTTTGTCGTGTCAAGATACGCTTTGGTGGAAGTGCGCTGCTCAGCCGACATGGCCGCTAAAAGCATGTCCATTGTATTCCCTACATGCGATGTGAGTCGTCGTACCACGTTTGACTTTGTTGTGGATTTCGATGGCGGCAGGGTTGCTGAAGCATGCTCAATTTCTCCTTCTGCACGCACCTCCGCAGCAGCTGCCTGACAATTAATGTATTCATGCAACCAGTTGGCCAATGCCTCCCAGTGACGTAAAATACGTTTCACAAGCGGATTCTCTGCTGTAGGCTCCGCACGTAACGCCACTGTGACGACAGACCGCACGACCGTGACATCCAATAGAAACGGTAGCACATATCGTGTCAGGAGTGGTAGAAGTTGCTCCGTGTCATTTGACGCTATAGCGGACACGAGTTCTGTCCCTTCCGTAGTTGCCAACAAATACGGAAGAAGAGCTGGCAGCTGCAGACACCTTGTCCTTTCCTCATCCATGTTACTCTCCTCTTGAGGGTTCCAATCCGCCGCCTCACCGATTTCCAGCAGATGTGATCGATGCGTGAGAAGGGCGGATACAATGCGGCGATGGCTTTCCTGCATTTCAGGTGATGAGTTCTCAATCACCTCCTTGAGTTGCACATACTCCTCCCGAATAAATGAAATGAGATCCTCCATTTCGGCACTCATGCGGGGCACAGTGGCGGTCCATGGCACCTGGGGAAACAATGCCTCGGAAGTGGAACTCATCTCTTTTTCCGGTGAAGTTACCAATACGGTTGCGTCTAATTCCGTCATTTTATCCGTTGATGACAGTGTTACTGCTTTTTCCTCTCCTACTACTACTGCTGCTGCTGCTGCTGCTGGTGGTGGTGGTGATGGTGACAATGATGATGATGATGTCGTAAATACGATTTGCGCTAGCTCCAAAACTCTGCTAGCCAACTCTTGCGCCCTCTCGACCGTCATAACACGTGGTAGTGGTAGCGGTGCATTTGTTGTAGGAGGACGGGCAAGAATACCTACATTGGAATGTTGATTTGTGTTGTTTTGAATTCCAACTCTAACACCAACACTATTGTAGGGGGTGCTGTACACAGGCTGCCCAAGAATAGAAGGCATGGCATTCATCTTGTCATGAATTGGGTTCGGTTGCAATGGCAACTGTATTGATGGGAAGAAGGGATGCGTAAGATATGGAGAGGGTGATGGCACAGGGTACAGAATACCGCCATTACCAACAACAGGAATGCTTTCTCCCCCTGGAATCCAATACATTGGTCTTGGTTGCTGTTGCTGTTGCTGCTGCCGTTGCTGTTGTTGTGCCTGTGCCATCCTTGACTTTGACTCCATATCTTCTTCGTTCCCGGTATCGGAAAACGTATTATTGGTGTTATCTTCATCCACAAGTTTAGGATAATTTGCATTCTGCTCGCGTGGCGGCACGTGAATGTCATTGGACGGTGGCATCGTACCATACATTGATGGCACCGTCTTCCCCAACAATTGCGGTTGCTGCTGATGTTGTTTTTGCCATGGAGGCAAAAGTGGACCACCGCCGTAGTACGCATACTGCGATTGATTTTGTTGCTGCATAGCAGGTGCTTGGGTATAAGGCATAGACGCCATCATTCCATCAACCGAATGATCATACGACACAACCGGCGGGGCCGTGCCTGCGTACATCGCAGGTTGCTGTTGTAGCCCTTCTACTTCCTCTTCTTGTTTTTGTTTTTGTGATTGTTGTTGTTGTTGATGCTTTTCTGCATTCAATTGATGAAGAAGTTCTGTGATGTCGTCATCAACAAAGCCCGGAAATGCTGCTTGTCGAGTTGTTTGCTTCTCAACTCCCTCAAAGATATCTATCTCCTCCTTTGCATTGCGGGTCCACGCCGGTGCGTCATTCTTTGCTGCTCGTCCTCCCCTTCCAAAACCGTCAAACGCGTCATCGTCATTCTCACCGTTCTTTTTGAAGTTGTCATCGACATCGTCATCGTCGTTCTCGTCGTCGTCGTCGTCGTCCTCGACGCCGCTGTCAGCCATGCCGTCGTCATTGTTGTTGTGATCATCGCCCTCCAATTCGCGTCGGCCTCGCCCCTTTTGCTGCTGCGCAGCAAACGTGGCCCCACTACGACCAGCAAACTCATGCGGGCAGTCTGCCATCGTCACAAGCACCCCGCATTGTTCAAAGAGTGTCCGCTGCACCACAAAGGAGCAGAAGGGGTTCCATAACCAAGCGTACACCGTCTCTGGACGCCGCATCGCCGCGTAAAATACGCCGGGCTCATATCCCGCCAATACAATGATGTCTTGCGGCGACCGTTTTGACCCCAACAGTGCGGTAATATCTTCTGTAGTGATACCTGTGCCATCATGTAGCGTCATGTAATAATCCGTCACACGGAATGTCGCATTTGGGACGTGTTCTTTGACTGGAGCTCCAAAACCGGCGCGGAGACCGACCTTCGCAAATTCTCCGAGCACCAACGATGCCAGCTGTACATCGCGACCAAATGTCAAAACAAGCTGCGATAATTCTGTACCAATCTTAACGAACCGCAGTGATGTGATGGCGGTCGAGGCCCGCTGGTAGGCGAGAAGGTCCATGACGTATTTTACGAGGCTCTTGGCGTACTCCTTAGTTGTCATCCCCTCCGGCACGCTGTTGTCGAGCTGCAAGACAACGCAGGGCGACGGGGTGATGGGCGGTGTGAGTTGAATCGGCTCCGGTGCGGAGGGCGTAAGACGCAACTCGGCGATGGAAGCTGGCAGATCAACGCGCACGCGTCGCCACTGCGGAGGTGGAGTGATGTGACGGCGAAGAATCATCTCGCGGCAGTACTGCAGCACGTCCTCCGCCGACGTCTCCTCTGAGATTTGACCACCAGACGCTTGCCCCTCCGGCTGCCCCGTGAGATCCCCAGCCATTTCTTCCCTTTGTTCTGCTGCGTTGCCCCCGTCCTCCCTCATCGCCGTGATTTCCCCCGTGCCGTAGTCATTATTGTTATATCCATCCCTGTCCGCCACATTGTTTGCAGCCATGTCTTCTCCCGCGCCGTCATATCTATCAGGTGCCGTCGCGTACGTTATGACTCCCTCCTCCCCATCTCCAGCATTCATTTCGCCAGCCACAAATGGCTGTCGTTGCTCTTGTTGCTGCTGCTGCTGCTGCTGTTGTGGACGCCTAAATGTGTACATGTTTCCTTTTCTCTGCACCCATAAAAAAATAATTTGAAAATAAAGACAACATCAAGGCCTATACTAAACAGAGACACATATGCTCACACATACACACTCAATTATAAATACCCAACAATAATAAGGCGGAAGTGGCACCAAAAAAAAAAAAAAACCAACAACAACAACGACCAACATACATGCATATCCATAAGTCCAAATATATATATGTGTAGATAATTTAAAGGATATAAAAATCGTAAATCTGAAACAGCTAATAAATGTATTCATTCATGTGTACATGAGCCCAATACACATGCACACATATATATATATATATTTATATATATATATATATATAAGTAAAGAAAAGGAGGGGGATACCATGAAGGTGTAATATAAAAAGAAAAGGAGAGGTCAATAAAGAGAAAGTGTTCTTACATGTACGCACGCACACACACACACACACAATGACGGGAAGGGGCAGAATGTTAACATCTCCAAAAAAGAAGACGACCAAAAAAAAAAAAAAAAAAAAAAAAAAGAAAACGACTCCTCACTTCTCCCTCTCTATGCATAAATATAAATACAAGTATATATATATATAAACCCCTAAACAGGCAACTCTACCAACAGCAAAAAGTGTGCAACTTTCAACGTGGTGCTTTTCCACCTTTTTTTTCTTTTTCTTCTTCTTCTTCTTTTTTCCTTCCTACCTTTTTTTTTTTTCTTTCTTTCTTTCAAGGTATTTAAATTGCATGTTGGTCATCCCTCCATCTGAGGTGTTACATCAATCACCCGCCCCCCTCTCAGTCTCTATCAACAAGAAAACAACAACACACGCACACACACACACAAATATATATATAAAGGAAGATACATTACATACATACACACAAACACATACATATAGACTAAATTTCAAATTGATCATTGCAAATAATTCCTTTTGGGGTTTCTTTTGTAATGAATAAATTTTTTTTTTTTTTTTTTTTTTTTTTAAATTCCTCTATCTTTCCCTATAACTCAGTGCCCATTCTCCTTTTCAATTTTTTTTTTTTTTTTCATTTTTTTTTCTTTCCCTTCTCGTCCGCTCTACCTCTCTCTATCTATTAACATATATATATGTATATGTATATATATGTATAATATCCACTAAAATTTCTTTTTTTTTTTTTTTTTTTTTACACCTCCCACGTTGTGCTTAACCAATAATACCCTTTGGTGTACTTTTCGGTACACACACAAATATATATATATATATATATTAGGGCGGTAAGTGAAGAACCATGGCATATATACACAGTGAAATACATATTTTGAGAAAAAAAAAAAAAAAAAAAAAAAGGAAAAAGAAATACAACTAAAAACCCCATGTTTTCTTTCAACTGCAAAGAACCTATTTGTCTATTTCATTACCCAGGTACAATAAAACTTTTTCAATCTCTCCTTCTTTCTTTTGTCCCTCTTTCTCTCAATCTCTCTCTCCGTCTCTTTCTCTATTTATCTGTAATGTCATGGTCTTCTCTTTCATGTATACATGTGTATTTTACTTTTCTCTCCCCCCTTTGCCGCCATGCATTTCTCAAGCTTGTCTCTATAAGGGTAAGAACCGAGCCCCTGACGCAAGGGGTGAAAAGGCGCAACATAACATCCACTGAAACGCCTCACTCTTCCCCATGAGTGAGACACCGTCCTCCAAAACATGCACCGCTCCAGCGAGTGGTTCCTTTGTCAGTATCGACTTCAACTGGATCCCATCCTCTATATCATAGAAGGGTATCGATGCCCCAAGTGTTGGGCAGCCCACCTCAACAGAGTGAGGAGAGTAAGACCCAAGTGACTGCTGCGCCTTTGAGAGAAGCACCATGAGGTGATTGTCACCCTCTGCAAGTTCACGAGCTTTCGTAAAGGTGGGGTTAAGAAAATTAGGAAAACGGTACACCTTGACGCACATCAAAGCCGCAAGAAGAAACACCTGGGCAAGAAACCTTCGCACAGCTGCGGAGTGTGTGCCATTGCCAGTAATCGTCGTTGAGAATCCTGTTGGCGTCGTAGAATTCGCGCCTTTGGAAGCTGATTGAATCGGCAGACTCACGTAACACGTGGCGGAAAAGGCCTGGTTCAAGTAAAAGACGGCATTGGGACTGTCGATGTCTTGTAACGCCGCCTGAAGAACGCTATCTATAAAATTGCTCATCGTGTGCAGAAGTTCCTCACTCGTCACGGTTCCCACGGGCGTCTTTGGTGACAGAGCCATGGCAGCTAGCTGATTGATGGACCCAAGTCCATCTGTGGCGTGTTTCCGCTGGATACTCTCCGCATCCAGCGGTAGTTGAAGACGCTGACACTCTAAAAGAAGCTGTTCATGAAAAGTTTTCATCCTCTCGTTCACAGGTGCAGGGACGGCATTTGTGTCAACCGAGCGTGTCTTCTCTTCAGCCTCTTGATAAAAAGCCAAGACGGTAGCGAGGCCATCGTGGGGATTAGAGTGGCGTGTTGCGCAAATCAATGCCGTATCCCACTGGCGCTGTCGACATGACAGCAACATGGAGAGACGATAACCGGCATCAATGGTCGTCTGACGCTGCAGTGGGACGGTGTGAACAAGAAGGTGAGCAATGACCACGTCCCCACTGTGTATGAGATCCATCACGGCATCATCATTGGCACCCTCTGCAAGCTTCGTTGCAGCAACAATACGAGGATTCATGGCATTCTCCAACGCGGTGGCTCGGGCATTTAACAATCCTTTCACAACAGCAGAGACACCGTTTGTATCGACTGTCGTGTTGTGTGGAGGCTCTGTACTCGTCTCATCCACAACATGTTGTGGACATGTCTGTGCAATGACAGCCGCCAGGTCCCAATTTTTATTCGACTGACGAGAAACAAGAAGAGCGGCACGAGCACTCTCTTCAGCCATAATAAAATAACGCAAAGCACGTGCGTTTCCAGCGGCTTCCATCGTCTCCGCTGCTTTTAGGCAAAGTGAACGCCAGAAATCGCGGCTAACGACAGGCGCTGCAGCAATGGCACGGTCCCATTCACCCACTTCAGCCATCAACTGACAATACTCGGCAACTTTCCCAATTTGCAACATAAACTCGGCTGCTTCTATAATACGAGACTTCTTGTACTCCTCACCTGCGTTCGTCACGGTTTTACCATGTGACTTCTCCACATTGGTCTTTCCCCACTTTCCATGCACTTCCACAAGTCGTGAGGTGGGCACAACAGTACACTTTGCGTTGGATACGTCCTGTGGATCAACAGAAAACCCTGCCGCCCGCGCCAAATCCACCGCCCCACAGGGAAATTCAAACATCCGGACAAGTCGTTCCATCCGTTTGTGCGGCGCGAGATTCGCTTCTTTCAACTCCTTATTTAGCTCCTGCACGACATCACCGGTCACCAAAAAGGCAGGGTCCACAATAGAAGAAGAAGAAGAAGCAGCAGCGCTGGCCAAAAGAGAGGCGCCATCCGATACAATGCAATGCTCAATTCTGCCTAGAGCGGCTTCAAGGTACACTTGTCTCAGTAGTCCCAAATGCCAAAAGATGATGCTGTTATCATGCGAAACGGAAGCAAACACAAGCGGACGCTCGGGATGCGTGCTCAATGCTATAACCTCCGCATTGTGAGCACGAACAGTTGCCAAATTGCTTCCACCACGCACATCCCATAGCCGCACTGTACAATCAGACGAGGCAGAAAGAGCAATATACGGAGCAATACTGCACCATGCAATGGCATTTACACTATTTGTATGTCCACGTAATACACGGCATGAAACAGAAGCAGTATGCGATGCTCCTGAATAAAGATCCCATAGCCGTAATGTGGTGTCATGACTACAGCTAAGAAGAAAGTTTGGTACAGTCGGATTATATGACACACTACTAGCCGCATCCATGTGGCCTGTAAGTATGAGCGCGGGTTCTTCACGACTTGAGCTGATGTGAAACACAAGTACTTGCCCATCCTGACACGCCGCGGCAAGGTGCTTTGGATGTTTTCTGTCAAATTCTATGCCCGAAACAGGGGACTTTGTCTTGTAATGACGTAAAATTTTACCATCACGTGCAGAAATCACAGCCAGACCGTCACGATGGGAGGCTGCAATATGACCACCCGACTCTGTGCAGCTCCACGAGACAAAATAGACGGTGCTCACAGTTGTCACACTGACCCGCCAGTGCTCACGTTGAGTATGCACATAATAACAAACAACCTCGCCGTTACTAAGCCCGGCGGCAAGATATTTACCAGATAGACTCCAGTCCATAGAGCGCACTATTACACGTCCCACGTCAAGCGTATTTTGTAAAACAAGTTGTTTTGTGTTCCACAGCCGTATCGTCCCATCTGTACTTGTAGTAGCGAGTTGATCCTTGTCGTGATGAGCGTAGCGACATGTATGCATGACATCCGTGTGGCCTGCCTCGGTCTGCATCTCTATTTGTCCTGTTCGTGTGTTAAACACAGCGACACTGCCGCTGCGAAGTGCAATAAAAAGATGCTCCGGTGCAAACGCAGCAATGCCAAAGATAGCACAGCCAGCCACCGGGTGCCAGACAGCCACAGCCGTGCGTGTGCTTACAGACCACACATGCAGCTTGGAAGATTCACCATCTGTTGTAACAAACTCTCCAGCTTGACCAGCAAGCCAAGCAATAGAAATCACCGGTTCTCCATTCACCGCATAAGTCTGCACAATGGTGGTGGACACAATGTCAACGAGAACGAGGCCCCCGTCGCGCGAGCCAACAGCAACAAAATTAGGATTGTTCGGATCAAACGCCATAGCTGTAACAGGGAGGCACCCCATTTCATTGAGAGCATCACTTCCGTTGTTAGTACTATCGGCCGCGGGTTTATCTTCAAAAACGGCGGGCGCCGAAAATGGACGCAATGACGCCGTCTGCCGTAGACCATTGGCTGGATGTATGGAAAGGACAAACAAGTATCCCTCAGATGTGCCGACAACAATGGTATCAGGGCGAGAGATGGAAACGTCCACAACTGTCACGTATCCCACTTGGGTCTCGGTGCCTTCCCAATGACCGCCAGCAGCTTTGGTAGCAACGGATGCGGGAGTGGACAAAGAAATGGAGTTGACACTCTTGTAAGTTACACAAAGCCGCAGTTGATGCATGGTCGTGCCGTCGTTCATGTTAACGGAGACGACCCAGCCGGTTTTTGTACCGTAGAGAATGTGATATTTTCCAGCTATCCGCACCACCGACGGGCCACCCTCACGCCGGAAAAATTCACCAACACAACTCGGCACACGCTTGTCATTTAAATTCTCTCCATCCGCGATGCGCCAGACAACTGTGTTTGTAGTGCTTGTGACGCATGCCATGTACTCGTCATTAAAGTCAAAGGAATAAATGACACCAACGACGCCGCTGGCAAAAATACGAGTTAGTGGATAATTATGAAATGTTTCATTTTCATTTTTTGCTCTTCCTGTTCCTACTGCTGCTCCTGCCGAAGCGGGAAGAGTAATTGTATTTGGTGTATGCATGTAGATAGCTGCTGCAGAGCAGTATACAATGACATTCGCGTGGCTAATGACAGGAAGAGCGCAGTCCTGTTGACATCCGCCAGGAAGAAGTGCAACTGGACTGAGCTCTGCCATTTGCCGCGATTACAGTGCTGAAAATTACTGCTCCTGTGTAACCGCCCATGAACGCAACACACATACATACAATGAGAGAAGAAAAGTAATGAAAGAGCATGTTTGTAAAATCACAGAGCAGCCAGCAGCAGCAAGAAGGCCGTCATGACGGCACAATGAGCGTCCAAAAGGGGAGGATAGGGGGGAGAAAGAAAAAAAAAAAAAAGTGGGTGGCTGTCAAAGAAGCAAATCAATCTCTCACGCTACCCCACAGCAGATAAAAAAAAAAACACCAGCAAAATTTGTTTGTGTGTCTGTGTGTGCGCAGAAATATCAGGGAGGAATTGTTACTTTTTCCCAGAACACGTTATTATTATAAGTTTCGTCATTTCCTCCACTCTCCCTCTTTCTCTTCAATTCCTCTCGTTTGGTGGGTCGTCCCTACGTCTCCTCCAGTACACGTTGCAACTCGTCCACGTTTGTTGAGACCAATACACACCATTGAACAACTTCCAGCAACTTTTTCATCCCCAACGTCCAGAGATTCTCACTCACGTCGCCGTGGCGTACAGGGAAACCGTCCACCTTGTCATGCACGATATCGTATGGCGCGTCAACCGACTCTATTGACTCCAAAACGGCGGTGGCAGAAGAGACCCACGCGGACTGCATCGCCCCCTGCTCCACAATGAGGCGCCGGTAAACGGCTTCTCTTAGAGAAATTAGGCGCTCTTTCATCCAAGTGGCAATTTCCCGCACACATGAAGCGACAATGACACATGCGGCACCGAAAGTTCTCCATGAAAAAAACTTTTCAGAAATAAAAAAGTCCGACGAGCGACGTGTTATCTGCATCGATGACCCCCGTGCGGGAACAAATTCCACGGTACTTTGCTCTCCATTCGGTCGCAGCACAAATGTTGGCAGAGAAATACGATGATGGCCAATGATGGTTTCCAAGAGCCGCAACAGATATCCACATGCCTGATTGATTTCCGCTATACTTACACTGTCATTGCGGCTCCCAAGAAGGCTGCGTGCGTATTCCTTCTGCATATGTAGTTGATTCATCAGCATTGTTGACTCGAGACTTCTACTCATCTCCGCTGCGAATATGGTCTTTGACGGTGGCGCAGACGCGGCCCGGCGCTGTTGGGCAGCAAATGAACTTCTCCGTGACGGCGCAGCTGTAGGACATTTTCCAAGCCGAAAACCCGCAATAGTGGCCACCGTTCCACTTGTGTCGATAGGGAACGCCAAAGACATCGCATGTAGTTTCGACATCCATGTACAACTACAGGCTGCAAGCTGCATGCGCAATGATACCCCAGACGCGGCATCTTCTATATCAAAAAAAGAAGCCACTTTCCGAGCGTTGTACTTAGCGACTGCTTCGTCCCACTCAAGCTTTACCGCCGTTCGTTGCTTTGAGAGCACAGTCAGCTCATCATGAAGAGCTTGGCAAGCTTTCGCCATCAGTCTTGAATTCGCCTCCACCTCCCATACTTCAATTTGCAAGCGGTACAACGACTCCTGAGAGATGACATCATTTTCGGTCGTATCAGCATTTGTGTGCCTGTTATCGCTATCGGAAAGTTGCCGTCTGTCTGAAGTTTTTTCATTACGATCGGTGATGTCCACTCTCCCTGTGATGCTGACTTGTGCTTCATCGCTTGCCACATCCCTCTTACGGCGTGAGCAAAAGCAGAGGATAAAACTTTTCGCATCAGGGCTGGCAGACACCGCCGAGAGGGCAATGATGTCCTCCATGATACGGGTCGTTTCCTTTTGCTGCGCCTCTAGAGAGTCTTTCCAACAACGCACACAGAGCGGAACGTTCGTGCGGCTCTTATGCACTACAAGACGCATCAGGTGTCGAGAAAATTCAAAGAGAAATGCCTCTCTGGAGAAATTTGGGATGCACGGCTGCCCCGGCGAAGATGCTGTTGTCAGGGATGAGTCAACGCTTGTCGTTCCCGCTTTTTGCGCAGCTGTAGGGATCATGGTGGCGTATTTTCCCCCCGCGTGAGGCACCATAGAATTAATTTTCTGCATATTAAGAATGCGTGCCGAGTGTGGCGAATTTGCGGTTGCCTGTGCCGTTATCTGACTGATGCGCGGGGGCAAAACATTTCCCGCGGCAACGGACATGTGGGGAGAAAGGGCAAACGTTTCTTCTCCTGAAGCCACAGAAGAGGGTTCAACGCATGTAAAGGGACACAGCGGCGAAACTAGAACATCTGCAGGTGGTACCGGAAGCTCGGATGCTGTTTGCGTTGATGCACGTCGATGCGTTGCACTCATTTGCATGGCCGCAGCGTCGGGTGTCGCGGTGGCTCGTGGCAACGGTTGCTCCGAACGAAATTCGGTTTGTTGAGCGGATAGTTTGCTTGAGGGCTGCGGTGGTGGAACGGGACCATTGTGAAACATGCGCCATAGCTCCTGCATGTACACAGCGGGCTCTTCGGGAGCAAACCACTCATATTGATATACAAAAAATGGTGCGAGACGCGTGACCATGCGATCTTGGGCAATTGTCGTGCGTTTCGTGTTCGATGTTACCGTCTGAGGCTCGCCACTTCGCACAAGAGACATATTTTTTCTCAACACGGCGTACCGTTCATTCAGCCACGGCGAGAGTGGTGATGGTGAAAGCGGGGCGTACTTTCCCGCCGCAGTCAACAGGGATCCTTTGATCGCAGGGTGCAGTTTCTGCCGACGCAGGGTTTCGCGCTCCTCCCAATCATCCTCCAAGTCAGCCTTTTCCTGAGAAAATGTTTTCTGCTTCTGCTCCTCCAATTGCTGAAATTCTTCTTCAATTTTACGGAGAACACTCATTTGATCATCCCGAAGACGGCGACGACGCTCTTTTGCCTCATCGTCTAAATGACGTGTCGTCCGTGATGACATCAGGAACCCACCGATAGATGACGGGGATGATGACCCCGACAACGAAAGACGTTTTGCGGATGGGACTGGGAGATTCTTTTGAGATGTCATTTTTTGTCCATCAAGCGACACCGTGCGGCGGCACACACAACACGCAAAAAACGTGCACACTGGAGCATACGCCTCGTCTCCAGGCGTCGTTATGGAAGTCCTCATGGGATTTCCTCCTTCACTCCTCACATTATTCATTCTAACGTGTGTGGGGTGAGAGGAACCAAAATAATAACCCTGTAATCTATGTATGTACGTGTGGGTATGCTTGCAGAAAGAAATAATACATATATAATTATATTTACGGGCTTTCCTCCTAACACCCACCTAACAATGTCTCAACAACAAGAGAGAGTAAAAAATGTTGGTAGATATCAGCCAAAACAAACAAACACACACACACGTACATACACACGCACAGACACAGAAACACAGACAAAAAAAAACAACAACACATAAATAAATGAAATTAACAGGCATTTTCATCCTACACACGCTCTCATGGCTGCAGTGGGTTACCCTCAGCCTGCTCCAGCCGCGACGCAAGGCCCGAAAGAACTTGCCGCACTGCCTCGTCCAACTTACCGCCATCTTCGTTGTTTGTGTTTTCATGTGTGTTCATGGAGGAGATAGCAGTAAACGGCAAAGAAGTGAGTTTCACAGATCGAGGGACGTACAACTGTGTCTTATTGCTCTCTCTGCTGGTATTCATTGTTTTTCTCCGAGATGGTGACAGGCGCAGTGTCGACAAATAGCCATCTATACGCTGACAATGAGAATCATCATGAGAAGCCTGTTCCGCCAACTCTATAGACAGTGACCGCACCTCATCCCGTAAGAGCTGCACAATTCGTGTCAACTCAATCTCCCTTTGGCGCAGAGCGGCATTGACCTCTTCTATTTTCCGCCGTGCCTCACGTTCCTCCTGGAGGGCGTCGTGGGCCGCACGCAACCTATCCTGTAGCTCTTGATAAAAATCACGGCCTACAAAAGCGGTCGCCACATGTTCCTCATACTCGCGAAGTTGCTGGGCAAAACCTGCGGCAATTCCTTCGCGTTCCTGAACCATGGAGCGCAGTTGGTGGCTCTCCTCCTCTGCTATTTGAATGGAGGCGTCTTTCTGACGCATCTTTTGCCGAAACTCCGTGGCGGCATCACGGACGGTGTGCAAAACATAATGAAGTTTCTCTGCAAGCATCCCACGGCAATGTATGAGCTGGGAATTGACGCACGGCAAACCACGACGCGTCCAAGCAGCGCCACCACCACCACCACCTGCAGCAGCAGCAGCAGAAGCCGCACCCCGTGAAATATGCGCTTCAAGCCAGAATCGATTGGTCTCCATGTTGTTGTCCAGCTCTGCAAGGGCTAATATTTGCTCCAATGTATCGTTCATTTCATGCTCTGCAGTGCCGTTTCCATCACGAGACGCAATGACAGAAAGAAGGGTCTTCAGCGGTGGAAGGTGGACAAACGGCATCCTCGTTCCCCCAGTTTGCCACCGAAGAGCCGCCGACACACGCGGCACCGACGCCACAAGAGAAAGAACATTTCTGGATTTCAGCATGTGCCACGGTGAAAGAGCAAATCCGCTCAAATCACGACCATTGTTTCTAAGGTTTGTGCTGTTGTCATCCTCATTGTATACGGCAAACATGACGTGGCGCCTACTGTGACGAAAAGACAGCAGATGCTGCATACGATGACATGCTATCACAACGGCCACAACGACATAAAATGAGCGTCCATGATGCGAAGGTAACACACGGCCAATTTTATGCAAACCCAACTCCAATTCCTGTCCTTCCTCCTCCTCCTTCTTCATAAACTCCTGAAGCACTTGAATGGCGGCCCGACAGTCGGTTTCTCGCGCTTCGTAGGCACGCCAAAGAGCATCCCGCTCCTCCGCCACGGTACTCAACCGCAGCGTCAGGACTGCCACAGCGCCGCACAGCTTCCTTAAGAGTTCATAGAATACGTCTTGATTCCGTATTTCACGCCGCACTCGGGTCTCCAGAACATCTGTCATGCGAACCAAATCTTCACATCGATGGTGTAGTGTATTCAAGTCAAATTGTTTCTCACGGGTCGTACTTTGACCTTCGGCAAGCTCTGCGCTGAGTTCGGCAATCTTATCATCACGCGCGGTCAACTCCTGCTTTGCCGCCTCATATTGTTCCTGCATCTCACGTACTTGCCGCTGCAGCAGCCGTTCCTGTTTAGACTTGGCCTGCACATCACGCTCCGCAGCCTCCGCTCGCCGTACAAGAGAATTTCTTTCTACCTCAGCTGTACGCATGATCGCAGCAATTTTCGTTTTCAAAGAAGACTCCGTGTCGTGCGCCGTCTTCAGAGACGTCTGCAAACGCTTCACTATGGCTTGATTCCTTACGCGTTCCTCACTTATGGCCATCGATTGCCGTTGCTTCTCCTCCTGCAGCTTAAGAAGAGTGTCATGCTTTGAACGTGCCTCGCGTAGTTGCCGGATTGCGTTTCTTGTCGCCTGGCGTGTACGCCGCAGCAACGTATACACCATTCTATCATGGGAAGGATCCAATATCGTCTCACATGTCATAAACTCCTTCCTGCCAAAGTGCCACTCATATGTTTGAAATTTTTCTTTTTCACATGCCATTCTTTTCCCGCGTTCCTCGCCCCGCCCCTCTATGTATTCCTCATGACTGCTATTGTTACTGCTACTGTCATCACTATTCTTGTCGCCATCCTCCTGTTTATTCCCAGGCTTTTCTTTAGTGCGTGATGTTTTGTTTCCCCTGCTGATTCGCATGTCGGTGTTGGTGGCGGTAAGCACCATTTGACTCTGTCGTTCCATAGCGCGGAGCAGCTGCGTGTACCGAATTTCCATTTGATGTAGCCGCTCTGTCGCCTCCTGCCTGGTGCTCTTTATCGTCTGCAGCTCTGCCAGATGTGCCTCTTTCATGGCATCTAATTGATTCTGCAGTTCCTTTTGTTTTTCTTGGGATTCACTTTCCCTTGACATTACCCTCTCCTCCAAGCAACCCCACTGCTGCTCCAGACGCCGCACAATAATTGCGAGTGTGGCGAAAAGGGAATCCATGTCCCCTCCATTCTCCACATCCTCTTCCATCCCTCGCTGCAGTTGTTTACCGTCGCATGCGAGGACTGACGTCAGTTGAGCACCACGTTGACTCACTACCGTCAACCGTTTACATGCCATACCAACCACCTGCCGCATCTCCTCCCGAAATGCTTCGGTGGATTCCTTCATGGCACCCATCTCCGCATGCCGACGGTCCAATTCGTCCTCTAGCAGAGTTATAATCGTGTTTATCTCGTCCCTTCTTGCAGCGTCACCGCCACCATTATCGTCATTGCCATGGATGATCTTTTTCTTGTTCATGTTCTTCGTTTCATCGTTGCTTTCTGCAGACTCGTCAATTGTTGTTTCTTTCGCAGTCTGCAACGTCTCCAGCTCACGGC
>NW_001849533.1:126230-135161 GCF_000209065.1 Trypanosoma cruzi
TCAGCATCATACTTCCGGCGAAGAATCTGCTCGCGCCCCGAGAGGCGATCCATTTGTCGTTCAATTTCCAACTGTCGTCGTGTCACTTCTTTTGTCAGGCTTTTGAACTTTAGCGGCCGTAGTTGAGCATCGGAGGGCGGAATGAGCATCACGTTAATCGCTTTCCTTCTAACGTGTGGAAGCATCAGGGAATTCGTCGTGTTCTTGGCACCTACATCACGTTTCTGTGATATAGACGGCGCCAGTGTCGATGAGGACGAGGTTCTTACAGAATTTCGTGTTGCTGTTGCATGGGAGATGGAACTACTGGGCGAACCCATTGCGGTGGGTACGACACACTCGGAAAAGA
Organism: Trypanosoma cruzi; assembly: GCF_000209065.1. Taxonomy (NCBI): domain Eukaryota; phylum Euglenozoa; class Kinetoplastea; order Trypanosomatida; family Trypanosomatidae; genus Trypanosoma; species Trypanosoma cruzi. The sequence goes on from NW_001849533.1 coordinate 126,580, forward strand.
AAGGATGAGGCTTGTCGCGTCGCGTCGATTTTCGACGAAACGATTTTTCGTTGATCCCCGCCGCATTTGTAGCGAGCCGTTTGCTTGAGTAGTGTTGGAAGAATGGAGAGGCTACGGGCAAAGGAACTTTGACGGTCCGCAAGCTCGGTAAAGTGTGATGCTTATCTGCATGAGGCGACGCGGCCTCGTTACAGTTTGTGCCCTCCGTCGAAGGAACGTTTAATGGCGGAAGAGGCACCTCCGCCGGGGCTACTCCCGTCGGTCGCATCATGTACTGTTTCACATGAATGGCCGTGTGGTCAAGTGGGAACCCAGAAAGAATACAGTCATTGTTGACTGGTGGTGCCCTTGTCCTCTTGACAGCACCGTTCGCCTGCGAAATGGCAGGCAACACAACATCATCATAATTGCCCGCGGCATTATAATTATTACTGGGAATAAGCAAAGTCGGCTTACTTGGCAATCGACGCGTCTCAGGCATTTTGTTCTTCGAAGAACCGCCATTCCAAGAAACAGTTCGGAGCTGGGGACTAGCACTCATCAGAACGGATGGCAATTTGTTAAAAAATCGATCCGGCTGAGCCATTCCCCCCATGGAGGTGTTTTCCATATCTGTAGGTGTCAGTATCGGTGAACTATGAGCCGCCTCCCGATGCATGTCTTCTGTGCGTTTCTGCAACTCCTGCAGAAGGTAGTTGACATGCTTCGCGTACTTCTTAAACTCAAGCGCTATACGATAGTGTCCATTCGCAACTTCCACATCCACTTCCTCAAAGGTATCATCTGCTAGTGCCTCTAGGCGTTCCTCACCCGTCGCAGTGGGCGATGACGGACTTTTGGAGTTTCCAATGGCTGCAACCACGACTTGACTATTCGATTCCCCTTGAGCAATAAACGCACTTCCTCTAAGTTTGGGTGATATAGGGGATATAGCTGATGCTGTCGACTGGGATAAAGTTGGAGATCCGGCTTGTTGTCCAATACATTTCAATAGACCTTTTTTTCCGTCCGTAAGCGGTTTCGGCCATCCATTCACCCGCACGTATGTAGCCACCAGTCCACTACACCAGAAATAAAAGATACGGTACAAATTCATCCGCAAGGCAGCATTAAAAATGCCCGCCACAACATCATTTGGAAAACAATAAACAAATACATAATACACGACATGTGGTACTATAAACGTAAAGGCCGTTAGCACTTCATCTTTTTCCTCCGCCAGTCGCTCAAAGGCCTGACCAAATAATACTGCAAGACGATGAAAACAACGTTGTGCAAATTCAGCAAGTTCATACACTTCCGTTTGTACGACCGTAAAGGCGTTTATGGCTTCGTTACAAAGACAAATAATCGTCGGGTCTTGCAGTAATGATTTATCCGCAGCCTCATCAAAAGCGTGGACGGTGTCGCCGCCACAACTGCCTATTCTTGAACGGTTTTTCTTTGGATACTGAGAAACGAGTGCAGTGCATCCACTTTCCTCATTAACAATAGAGCCGGGACCACCGTGTGAATGCCCGTTGGAGATGGCGGGAAAAAACGGTGGCACCGCTTCCTCTACTTCCACTTCCTCCCGCGCCGCTGCCGCTGAGTTATTTTCGGTAATGCTCTCATCAGTTGGGGCGTGCTTCGCCAGAATACATCCAATTTGTTTAATGGTTGGTATTTCCGCCTTGTAACGGGGAAAGGCCCCACGAATGATACGCTCCAAATTAATGTAACGACCAATGAGCATTTTCTCCGACTTTATCCGACGTATGTGGGCAATCGCATACCAAAAGTACAAATAAATAATCTCGCGGCTCTCCTCAAACTCCTTAAGGAAGCGAAGGATACCCACACCTGTCGCTTTAGTTCGCAATTCCCCACGTTCCTGTCTTATAACATGCTCAACGGCAACATCCACTGCAAGGGATCGGGGAAAAACGCATGCATCTCCCAAAGTCCCCGTCTCTTCATCAAATGTGGGAAGTTCCAATGAATAAAGGGACTGTGCATCCTTCTTGAGGCGTCGATTGAGTCCTTCACGTGTTTCTTTTGGTGTTATTTTTAGCGTGGAATCTTCAGGTGTGAATATTCCCCCGATCGACCCATTGCAGGTCGTTTGTTTCGTTGCACCTCCCATCGAAGCTGAACTGCCCTTTGTTTTACGCGACCGTACCGTTGTCGCACTCACGAGATCCCACGTGCCGGATATCCATCTCCTGCTCCTCCTCCGCCCAAGGCGTCTTTCCGTTAGCCCGTTAGGATCCAGTAAATTCTCACTGCACCACTGTGTAAAGGCTGACAAGTTGATATCCCCCAACTTCTTAATCGAGGCGGCTCTTTTTGGAGGGTTTTCGTTTATTTGAGGCTCTGACCATGTCACAGGGAGAGTTCTACTCCCTCCCACCGTGTGGTTGGAGACGCTACATACATCATTGAGAGGTAAAGACGTGTTATTAGCCTCTGATAACAGGGGGGAATAATTCGCACCCCATCCAGAGATAGAGCTGTTCGCATTTATTTTTTGCTCCTGTTCATGGGAGAGCTGTGGTTTAGGTTCCCTGCTGTTTGCAGTCTCTGGCGGTGTTTGTGGACAAATTGAGCCCTCCACAAACACAACGGTCTGCCGCGTCCGTGGGATTGAAAGTTCCAGTGCGGCTCCCCGCGACTCTTCCAACCGAGTTGGAAAGAACGGTGCTTGTTTCAACTGCCCGGTAGAATGCATTGTGTCGTTTCTGTCCTCCTGGGGTTCAAATGACTGCAGTGGAGAGTGTGACGATGAATTGGATGGGTTTATCGCTTTGGATTCAGATAAATGCGTGAACGCACTATTCAATGGCACGTGCTCTGTCATGGCCTGACCCGCACGGTGCGACCCCGCTCCAGCCGCCATCGTACCACCAATGGGCTGCAACGGCTTTGCTCCCATTTTCATGCGCACCTGCTGTAGACCCTCGCCGGATGAAGTGAGATGCTGCGTTGAAGGAACGACTTCGGATGGCTGTCTTTGCTCTTGTTGTTGTTGTGTAAGCCGCAGTGGAGCTAGAAGAGTACCACCACTCCTTGGAGGTGATGCGTCATTTGCGTTTAACCCCCTCCCATATTCCCTCATATCTCCCCGCAGCCGCAAATGTCAATTGCCACACTCACTCACTCACTCACTCACTCAGGGGGAAAAACACACAACAACAACAACAACAACAAAAACAAAAACACGTCGCGGAGTGCCAATTTCCCTCCTTCCCAGTCCCCCCCCCCCCTCCTAACTAAACAGTTTACGTTTTTTGATTAGAATAAAATATGTAACTGTGCACTTATGTGAATTAAACGAAAAGTACTTCTCCCTTTCCCCGCACAAAACGCAGCCAATTAACAGAGAAATACTAATTAAAAGCAAAAAAAAAAAGAAAAAAAAAAAAGAAAAGTGAAAAAGATATATATATATATATATATATAGAGAGAGAGATATGGGGAGAGAGAGACAATAAAATTAATAAAGCAATATATTTATTCAGAAGCACACATGGATGCAAACTCATTCCAATACGTATGCATCGACATTACAGCGGAAAGTGATGCACAAAAAAAGAAAGCCCATATAGGCATACGTACAAATACACACAATTTTTCTCTCCTTCTCGCTATCATGACTACTCCGCACATCATCAAATATGTGCATACCGACCTACTCATTCTTTCTAACAGCTTTTTTAGCACCCCCTGTCTTTCTTTCCCTATCCCATATACTCACCCCTCCCCTTTGCCAGATCCAACCCAACCCTCCTAACTACATCTACCCTTTTTGCCACCCCCGTACATGTGCCCACCGCCAACACACACACACACACACACGAGTTAAACTCTTCTCCCCCATGTGACTTGTCTTCTCTGCATCCTTCCAATTGCGATCATCCACGTGTATTCCAATGGTAGCATCCGAAATTGTTAGAAAGAACGATAATAAGACGTCATTCCCATTCCCTCCTCTTTCTCTCTCCTTCTCTACCTGTTTGTTCCTACCCGCACCCAGCGAGAAAAAAATACTTGCAAAAAATGGTGTGCACGTCCCCCAAAATCAGAAAATACGCACATATACACAAAAAAGATGAAGGAGAAGGTCCATTTTACCTCACTCCTTAGTTTGGACTTGTCATGTGCCTCCACTCGGACTCGTCATGGTACTGCATGGGAATCTGCCATGTCGTCTTTGCGCCGTCACGGTTCACAAGCGGCTTCCAGTTCCAGAAAAGATCAAACTTGGCATGCTTCTCACGCATCTCTGGCCGGATCCACTGATCCAAGTAAATGTCATCCTCCTCGAGCGTCGGAACATTGGGCTGGTTCAGCACTAGTTGTCGGTAGTGTGGCCAACCGGGTTCCGTCCCCATCGCACGGTAGCAGCCCCAGAGGGTGTACCATGAGTAGAATACCATTATACTCCACGCCATCCAATACATTGGTTTTGTCGTCATATTGAGCCGCATGCCGTATCGGCTTGCCATCTCATCCATTGTGCTTTCCCACGACTCTTCCGTCATGCGAATACTTTCTTCGCGGGTGTAGGGGTACTTTGGGTCAAAAATTTCCTTTGGGTATTCAAACCACTCAATGTGGGGATTGAAGTCCATTGGAAGAATCGGCTCGTTGTGCGGCACAGCGGGGGGATGGGGCTGACCACTACGTGTGATATCCTTGTGCTCGGTCGAAATGCCCCGCCGTGGGCTGACTGCTACAATTGTCGAAGAAGCGCCAGCAAACATGTCAACTGCGGCAACGCACGGCCGACGAAGCATTTAAACGGGAAATTCACAAAAACAAAAACAAAAACAAACAAAAACGCGTGCTGATATGAAATACAAATGAATTTATTCCGCCTGTTTGTTTGTGTACGCCGCCCTACCAGCCTGCTTCCAATAACAACCGCGACAAAAAAGAAAAAAAAAAAAAGAAATGTCACGTCAATAACACCAACGACGGTGTGTGGCCCGGCCACGGCGGCACACATGTGGTACAATTTCTCACTCTTCCCATCTTATTGTGGCCTTTGTCCTTTCCCTCCAGTCCCAAACAAGCAAGCAAACAAATAAACACACACAAACAAACAAAAAAAAAAAAGACCTGCCGTCACAGTCATTTGGAAGGGTAATAAAACACACCTCGCTGCGTCTGACGCGCACAAGGCATCTCCCCCACCCCTCCAGTGTTTGATGACGATGCCTTGTCTACTTTTTAAATTATTATTATTTGCTCTATCTATACTTCTGCGTGTTTGTGCGTGAGTTCCTCCTGTCATGCAGCGGAACACATATTCATCCATTCAGGGAGAAAGCCGTGCCTCACTCAACACACGATAATAAGGCGAAATTTCCCTCAGTCCCGGACCAAAAATCTAAAAAATGAAGCCGTTGAATGCTGTGCAGTGGCAGGGGTAGTCACAAACATCACAAAAACACCAGAACAAATAAGAAAAAAAAAAAAAATAACTGGTAGATCTTTCTGTTTCATGAGGATGGGAAGTAGTAAACGTTCACTTTCATGTCGTAATTGGCGTCAGAAAACGCTCCTTCAAAAATATCCGTCCAGCCCCCCTCCCCGGGTTAATGAGCGTACAGCGGCTTCTACGTAGAGGAAGTCAACATGTTAAAGATGCAGCTATATCGTTGAAGGTCTAAACGTGCGATGCGTTGTCTTGTAGCGGGGGTAGATGCGAAAAAGTGATGGGCAATTCCCTTACCAAGATTAATTTGCCTCCGCTTCAATGTGCACACAGGTGAATCAATGAAGGCCGTTATGTGTCACCATCATTATCATCCTTATTTCTTGGTCTTCTTTTCTTCCATCCGTTTCACCCACTAGTAACAATAGTCAAATAAATGCCAAGGCTTCTAAAAGGCCCGCTGCGTCCTTCTTAAGACACGCGGCAACAGCTAGCCTTCGTGCTGTCTCTAGTCTTTCAATGGCACTGTAATTCTGCTGCAGCGCCTCCGAGAAGATAGCAGGGCACGATGAACACCCCACGACAGGATGCCCACTGCCACATGCCTCCTCTATCAAATGAGGCTCACTTCCACGCGATGCGGTGGTGATGGACCCTGTGATGCCGCCACAAGCGGCAGCCGAAGCTTCTGCGGCCACCTTACGCTCCTTTAGTTCCTTCTTCACTTCTTCAAGGACTTTTAGAAGTTTCGGCGCAACCGCAACACCGTCACACGTCATATGTGGCAGTGACATTGCCTCACCTTTATCTTCGCTCGGCATCTTACCATACTGTGGGGAAATATAAGTCGACTCATCCCCTCTCTTACCACGCGGAACAACAATGTCAGTGCGCATACAATTTCGCACGCCTCCATCACGCCCGCTCTCCGGCTTGATGTCAGTCGCAGCCGGACCTCTTACTTGGTTGTTGGCACCAGTCCCCAAATCCAGAGCAGCTTCGGGCGCATTGGGCGCTCCCGTATCTTCCTCGCGTGACCGCTTTCGTGGAGAGATCACATGTTTTCCAACCGAACCAGACGAAGGGCCACTTTCCAGCTCCAACGCACGTCCGGTTGTTGTACCTTCGTGTGATGATGGCACCTTACTGGGGTCTGCTGCGCCATGGAGGAACTTTTGTGCCCTACGCTCCAGTTCTTCCTTCTCTAGTCCACGGCGAAACGCCTCCGCACGGATCCAGCGCCACATCTTCAACTCCTCCACAAACGCCTTTCCCTCCATCCACGCAGAAACCGTCATGTTGCCCACCGCCGGCAGTGAAAGCGGACGGCTACACCCACCACAACCCTCCGCCACGTTCATGTCGCCATTGCCATCAACCACGGAGGAACTAAGAGTTTGCACAAGAGAAAGAACGCGCTTCGCATTGAGGAAGAGTGTCGTGGGAGTTGGATGCTGGCAAAACTGAATGTCGTGCAGCGAGACCAAAGCCGTTCCCCCTGTGTCCATTGAACCACCCTCGCATGGGGTATTAAAGATCGCATGAAGAAGTACCGCAATATCTTTCGCAGGAATGTTGCCAAAGGAAGCATACTCCCCGTGGAGAATGTCTGCAGCCCACTGAAGAATTGCCACACGAGCATAAATGCTGCCTTCCTGTAGATCCGTCATATTTTTTTTTTTCCCTTTAAATCATCAAAAAACAAATAATCAAAAAGAGGTCAAAAATAAATAAATAAATGAACCAAAAACAAACATCTAAGTAAATAAATAAAATACAAATAAATAAATAAATAAATAAATAAATAAATAAATAAATATATGCATTTATGCGTATATAATCAATAACAACAATAAATAATTAATAATAATAAACCACCGCCACCACCTCTACAATGAACAACCAAAACACACCCAATACAAAACATACGTTTCAATAAAAATGCAACTTCTTATGACATCATAAATTAAATACATTTCGCACACAACTACACCCGTACAGAAACTACTAACACGCAAAATAAACAAAATCAACAACAACAAAAATTCAAAAAAAAAACTCATGAGAATACGGATAGACGTCATCAATAAAACCACAGGCACACAGCCCAAAAAAGACAAGACACAGTCATTCCAAGATAAAACGACCCCTACAATTAACAATAGCCTCCACGCGACAGAGCACTAATATAGGATGCCCTAAAAAAAAAAAAAAAAAGAAGTGCCATTCACACCACACGCAAGGCAAAAAACAAAAAAAGCAAACAAACGACAACAACAAAATGTACAGCACTACACACACAAAAAGAAAATATAAAACCCCACAAAAATTACGAAGTCCTATCACAACGCAACTCCTGAAGTCGCAACGCAGTAGGGCGATCCCCTGGGGCGGTGCGGAGACACGCTTCCAGCACGGTCCGCAGCGTTTCGTCTGTGTCTGCAGGGGTCGGCACCGGTGTCAGCAGCCCATTACGCAGCGCCTCGCGGAACGCCGTACTGTCGGCTAGAAGCGAGTCAAGCTCTTTCCGTGAGCGATCTAACGCCGCATTCGCACTCCACTGCCAGGGGTGTGAGTCTGTCAGCATCGCGAGCAGCAGCAGCCCCAGCGCGTACACGTCATTCGCTGCCGTCTTCGCACCGCCGGCGGCAACCTCGGGGCTCACATAGTACGTCTCTTGGTGCATTATCAGCGGCGCGGCACCCAGCAGCATGCCCTTGAGCCGCCACCGCCCCTCCACACCAACCATCACATTCTCGGGGCACAAACGTCCGTGGATCACACCGCGCCCATGCAGGTGCGCCAGGCCCCGCAGCATCGACGCGACGTTCCGCCTCACGGCAGTCAGCGGCAGCTTGCGTCCGTACCGGGATTTCATTTCACGCAGTGTCCCACCAGGGACGTACTGCATCACAAGCACCACGCGGTGAGGTGGGACGTAACAATACGAAAGGTATTGCACCAGGCTGTCGTTGACCCTGAGGCCCATCAGCTCCTCAAGCGCAGCATCCACCTCAGCGCGTGACAGACGAGCGGCCGCATCAGTCAGCTGGTACACTTTCAGCACCGCCAGCGTCCCGGTGGCGGATATGGCCATGTACACGGGCGCGTTTTCCGTGGAGGGGTCCTCGATCGGATTCAGGGAGCGCTTCCACACGTT
>NW_001849533.1:135261-138825 GCF_000209065.1 Trypanosoma cruzi
TGCCCAACGCCTGTGTGCGGCAGGAACCCGCCGAGTCGGTAGTGCAGGTTGCGACAGAGCAGCACAAAGTGGCTGCGACCGCCACCACTGATGACGCCGCTGAGAAACACCCCAGACTCCACTATCACACGGTACAGACCATCAAGTTCCGCGCACGCCGTCAGCTCCTCGCGCAGCCGACGAGCAAACTCCACCGCCTCCAAGGCCTCGGCCGCAAACTCCTTGCCCCTCAACTGTGCACCGAAGCTGATCACGCAGTAGTCGGGACGCTGCACTTCGAAGCACCCGCCGCAGTCAGTGGCAATCTTTACCACCGCCCGCATCATCAGCTCCACAACGGCGTCGGTGGGGTTGCGGACAGTGCGGGGGGAGTAGTACACATAGGCGACGCTGCACGTCACTCGCTTCAGTTCTTCGCTGTTTGACCCGTCCAGGCTGGCTTTATCAATTCCACACTCGATTCGCAATGGACTGCCGTAACCAGCGGCCGCAACCCTTGCATTGAAACGGTCAGGCATGTACAACCGCACCTTGTCAAGACGACAACGCAAAGTGGTGCACACTTCCTCCAGCTCCCGCACCTCGCGGAGCACAGCGCGACGACGACTCCTGGCACTCACCGGAGCACCACCCAGCGCAAGCTTCAGTTCTGCCCGTGTGGCGCGAAGCGGTATCACCAAGCAGCACTCCACAAACGCAACGCAGGCCGCCGTCACCAGCAGCAACACCACAATACCCGCCACAATCGCAACATTGCGGTACAAAATCACGGGCCCCAAGTAGTAGCTGCGACTGGTGACAACCACAAGAAGAAACTTCACCCCACCCTGAACGTCAATGCGCTTCGCAGTGATCCGTCCGTCAAAGCCGCCGTAAGGAAAGGAGGCATTCTGATCGCTGCCACTGCTGATAGCGGCGCGAAGGTCCACGTGCTTGAGCGCCTCGCGCATTATGGGGTCCTCCACGTCCTCAACGTGCATAAACTTCACTGCATCGCCTCTCACGGTTGCCAGCCATGCGTTTGTGACGTTGGCAAGTGGTTGACCCCAGCTGTTTGCAACAACCAACAGTTGCTCTGCCCTTAAATCCGGGTCCACAAGCATCACACGTATGCCACTTTCAGCCGGGCTGTACCACTGAATGCTCGCAATGTCATCCGTGAACATCGTTGAGTACATGTAGCCAACACCGGTGCTGCCGTCCTCATACACCTCAAAGAATGGGTAGACAAACACAACATAGTTTGGCGGGTGGCGCGGCGTCACCCAATATTGCTCTGACAGCATCGGCTCACCCTTTTCCACCGCAGTCTTCCATATCTCGACCACCTTCTCGAAGCGCTGGGATTTGGTAAAGCCATCGATGCTCATGGGGGGATCAACTTTTTCCAGGGGTTCCAGTGGGGTTTTGTACTCCAGTGTCACGGGGTCAACGTGGTAGAAGCCCTTAATGACACCATTGCGACTCACTGTGCCCAAAAAGTTGCCAGGGCGTGAACGAGAGTTAAAGCACACGGCAGCCTGTTGTCTCGTCAGCGAAACGGCGCCGAGAGAAGAGACCATCTTAGCAGGATCCATGTCGCGAAGAACAGCACAGAGACGCGACATCATGCCGCCTTCCAGCGGCATCAGTATGTCAGCCCGAGGGTTGGGGAAGGTGTTCATAGAAAAGTACATGCTTCCTGTCGACACCGCCATGCGTGCCATCTTTGTCAACGTCAAATCCCCCACGGACTCCTCTATGTTGTCCAACACCACGTCATGCAGGGACAAAAAGACGCTTTCTGAGCTACTTTTCGACGTTGCAAACGACAACGACATCGTAACTGCGGCCACCAACAATAAAATCACCACGAGAGGGCAAAGCACCCAGCAACGGAGAGAAAGCGTGAGCGTGCTCCGCAATGGGGGAGAGTGCCGTATCCGAAGATGTGCAGAATCCGTGCGGGAGAGAATCTCACCAGGAAACGATGCAGCTGCCATACGAATCTCAGGCATTTCTTGCGACTTGGCATTCAAGTTAGTCTTCTTGGGCAATACTGGCACCTCGCCCTCAGCAACGGCACTGTCCATTGCACTCCACCGATCACAAACAGCCAAAGAAGCTTTCCCACTCAGACGACTAATTCTAGAACTCCTACCGTCCTTGCCAGCGTTGTCCGAGAGTCTGAACACTTTGTCCACTCCCAGATAATTCTCATTTTGGTAAACAACAGCGCTGGACGAGGCAACCCCACGTGAGGGCGCGGAAACTCCTTCACGCGTCGCCACGTCCTCTGTCTTCTGCAGCTCGGAGACGCTGGCATGTGCAGACTCTTTTTTTGTATCAGCCTTTACCGGTGGCCCCTGACGCGTGTGCGACTCACAAGTCTGAAGAAAAACGACGTCGCTTCCGCTAGAGTCACGGATCCCACAATTGTGTCTCCGTGCTCTGGCTAGATGCATCGTTTCCAGTGCTCTTGACGGCCGCCGCTTAGGAGATGCATCCTCAGAGATCCCGCTCCCCTCCTCTCGACTTTGATTAACGTGTCTGCCGGGCCTCGATGCGTGCCCGTCATCGTCACCATGAAGAGGGGCAGAGCTCCTGGACGATGCACCGCTTTCCGCAAAGCGCATCGCGGTGCGCGGAATGGTGACGCTGTGAATACTTAACTAGTGTAAATGTTCTACGGTGAGGGGTGGTGAAACGGGTGGATTGACACACAAAAAAGGAACTGTGAAGGCAGCACGCACAGTCAGCACCTTCTGCAGAAGCAGTCGCTGGCAGCTAAAAAGAGCTAAGAAGGTGGACTGCGGCTTATTGGCATCACGTCGACAACACCGTCACCAATGCAGCGAAATGATCGCCACACGCAGTTGCACACAGAAAAAAGTAAAAAAGAAAAATAAATCGAAAGGATTCAATGGGCGGCTTCCCGCGCCGCCGGAAAAGGTTACATGGGGGCGGTCATTAGTAAACATCCTTAAAAATCACAAAACAACAACAACAACAACAACAACTAAAAAGAAATACTTTAAAAAACATAATACCAACAAGCTCAGAAAATATAATTGATCAAAATATAGTACTAATAAATAAAGATATAAAAACGAAACGCAGTCCGAAAAAGTGGCGTTGGCCACGCTGGAATAAACAGCAGCACCGGCAACAAAACCGGTTCATTCTTGCACTTTTGTATCCACCTCAGATGTGCAAAACCCGACATTCCATGGGTTACATAAAACCAGAATATCGGCAGCAGTGGGGCGATCCCCTGGGGCGGCGCGGAGACACGCTTCCAGCACGGTCCGCAGCGTTTCGTCTGTGTCTGCAGGGGTCGGCACCGGTGTCAGCAGCCCATTACGCAGCGCCTCGCGGAACGCCGTACTGTCGGCTAGAAGCGAGTCAAGCTCTTTCCGTGAGCGATCTAACGCCGCATTCGCACTCCACTGCCAGGGGTGGGAGTCTGTCAGCATCGCGAGCAGCAGCAGCCCCAGCGCGTACACGTCATTCGCTGCCGTCTTCGCACCGCCGGCGGCAACCTCGGGGCTCACATAGTACGTCTCTTGGTGCATATCAGCGGCG
>NW_001849533.1:138925-166148 GCF_000209065.1 Trypanosoma cruzi
GGAGGCATTCTGATCGCTGCCACTGCTGATAGCGGCGCGAAGGTCCACGTGCTTGAGCGCCTCGCGCATTATGGGGTCCTCCACGTCCTCAACGTACATAAACTTCACTGCATCGCCTCTCACGGTTGCCAGCCATGCGTTTGTGACGTTGGCAAGTGGTTGACCCCAGCTGTTTGCAACAACCAACAGTTGCTCTGCCCTTAAATCCGGGTCCACAAGCATCACACGTATGCCACTTTCAGCCGGGCTGTACCACTGAATGCTCGCAATGTCATCCGTGAACATCGTTGAGTACATGTAGCCAACACCGGTGCTGCCGTCCTCATACACCTCAAAGAATGGGTAGACAAACACAACATAGTTTGGCGGGTGGCGCGGCGTCACCCAATATTGCTCTGACAGCATCGGCTCACCCTTTTCCACCGCAGCCTTCCATATCTCGACCACCTTCTCGAAGCGCTGGGATTTGGTAAAGCCATCGATGCTCATGGGGTGATCGATTTCTCCCAGGGGTTCCAGTGGGGTTTTGTACTCCAGTGTCACGGGGTCAACGTAGTAGAAGCCCTTAATGACACCATTGCGACTCATTGTGCCCACAAAGTTGCCAGGGCGTGAACGAGAGTTAAAGCACACGGCAGCCTGTTGTCTCGTCAGCGAAACGGCGCCGAGAGAAGAGACCATCTTAGCAGGATCCATGTCGCGAAGAACAGCACAGAGACGCGACATCATGCCGCCTTCCAGCGGCATCAGTATGTCAGCCCGAGGGTTGGGGAAGGTGTTCTTAGAAAAGTACATGCTTCCTGTCGACACCGCCATGCGTACCATCTTTGTCAACGTTAAATACCCCACGGACTCCTCTATGTTGTCCAACACCACGTCATGCAGGGACAAAAAGACGCTTTCTGAGCTGCTTTTCGACGTTGCAAACGACAACGACATCGTAACTGCGGCCACCACCAATAAAATCACCACGAGAGGGCAAATCACCCAGCAGCGGAGAGAAAGTTCAAATTTTCTCATTAAGCGCGGAGAGTGATGACGGTTGGTGATAACAGGCTCCCCGTACGGCTTCACAGGGGAAAAAGGTGTGTTAGTTGATCCATGCGCCTTCTGTTGCCGACCTTTCAATTTTGGGTTTCGGAAGCGCATAAAAAGGGGCAATGACCCTACACCTGTATCCGGGTGCCTGACACTCGACCTGAATTCCTCAAAAGGCATGACCCCGCTGTCACCGCCCGTTTCTGCTGCATGAAGGACTTCTGGAGTGCCGACAGTGGTGCTGGTGCATCGCTGATGCGCTGAGTAGGGTGGGGCACCGGCGTCTTCCACGCCCCCCGTGTCCTGCTTGTCGGGCCGCACGCCTTCTCTTGCCGCAGAAGAGGGCTGAGACCCCATGTCAAATAAAATTTGATCGTTGCACTCCTGCGGTTGGGATTGAGAAAACAATGTCTCTCGGTCGCCGTGCATGACTGCTCCGCGGCTAGGTTTTCCAGGCACGCTCACATGCACGCGCTCAGCGACATCTTGCGGCTGTGGTGGATTCAAGGCATTAATTCCACTGTTCCTCCAGACTTCGTCGGCAACAATGGATGCTTGCTGAGTGGTAAGCGGATTGTGCTGGTCACCTGACGGGGCCCTCTCCGTGCTGCTGTTGGTGTCGTTGTCTCCCACACCGGCCATCCCTTACAGCCGTTCTTGCCTGGATTGCACTGAAACGTCACTGCGCAAACTGAGTAAGAGAAGAGGGAAAGAGAAGTGGGAACGCAGTACCGTTGGAACGAAGAAACGTGTCCACGAGAGTTTGCACCGTCACGGGTGGGACGCGTCGTCTAACGATTGCGTGCAGAATACCCGGACGTGTGCGTCAGCCTCTCCAGTTTCCCCGCTGTAACAAACAAAAAAAAGCACGCACACGCATTTGCGGCAAATTAAAAAAAAAAGGAAATTGGTTACAGAAATACACAAACATCACTCGTAAAAGCTAAAAATTATCCTCCGACCAAATACATTCGCATGGACAATACCCCTCGCCGAGGCCTTGCCCCTTCTTAGCACAAAAAGAAAAAACAAAAAAAGACAACACTTGAGTTCGGTGTGTCCGGCATCAAGATCGGATTACGTCTGCCCAACGCCAAAACACCAGCGGACACGTTATTTCATAGAACAATCCGTACCAGCCGGGCTTTTTCCAAAGGATTTTGAAAGCGACGCGGGGCCAATACCACCAACCGCCGGGAAAGGCCAGGTTCACGACCATTCGAGGGGATTCCGTCAATGCGAAGCCAAAGTACGCCGGCGCACCAAGATCACCGCCCATCCCGACCCATCCCATGGGGCTCGCGAGCGCCTCCTGAACATGTGCGGATTCCTGTCCCCAGTCACCGGGCTCCTGCGCAGCAGCAGCAGCTCCAGAGCCTGCAAGCCCCACTCTGAGAACGAGAGACCCATTTAGCCGCGTCGTGAATGCGGAACCCGGGGCTTCCCCCCATCCCCCGACAATTCCCGGCTCGGCACGTCGTTGGCGGAGCCCTGGGCAAGTGGAGGAACGCATGCATTCGGGAGCTCACGGTCACCACCATCGTCCCCGCCGCCGTCGCAAAAAACGAGGATGCTAGAAGCTTCCCACGGGACAGGGCGACGCTTGGACACCAGGGAGTTGCCACCCCGCGGTTGGGAGGTGAACTCGGGCGGCGCTGGCTTCTCCAAGCCTCTCCCTCGTCAACAGCCGCGTCTCCTTTTCCCGAAAGTCCTTCACTTCTCGCGGAGAGCTCTTCCGCGAGGGTCGCACGGAGTCCCTCTTCTCCTGAGCCGCCAGCTGCGCATTGAAAAGAGCGCAAAGATGCTGGTGGTCCCCGGCGACCTGGGCATGGTCGCGCTGAGAGTTCAGATTTTCAGCGGTCAAAATGCCCCGCCTTTGTCCAATCGCCCTCGCCGTGTTCATGCGTGGTGAGAGATGACTCCCCCAAAAACTGTTGCCAGCCCGGGACGTGCATGCCCGCCGCGTCTCCACACATCGTGTCATCGTGCTGCTCTTTATCATCTGCACCATTCGATACGACAAGTTCAAACCCGTTTATCGAGACACACCTTGAGAAACAATATACGTGAAGGTCACACGCGTCAGAGCGTGTTGGAATACGTGCTCTGCAATGCGGGCTCCAAAAATCCTTCAATTCTTGGGATATCCAAAGAAGCAATAGTCATTTTAAAATAGGTGAACAACAACAACAACAACAAAAAACGACAATTATCCTCGCGAATGTGCGCTCAGATAAGGCCTAATCCTATATTTCATAAAGTAAAGAGAAAAAAAAAAAAAAAGAAAAAAAAAGCCTAAAGGGTTTAGTTGATTGCTCCAAACATTTCCAAAACTCAAAAAAAAAAAAAAAAGATCTATACAACACCCACATACACAAATAAAATCATTCGTTCAAAGTTCCATGTGCCAATAACTGAGGCTGTTGTGTAGAGACACAATGTGGCAGTCTCTTTTTATTGCCCCGCAACCCCCAGACCCCTCCGCATGGAAGACAGTAAAGGGTGACTGGGATAGAAAAAAGAAACACTTCTCGCTGCCTTCCAACGCGTCCATTTAAAATCAAAAGCAACAAAAACAACAACAAAACAGAATTGGTCAATAAAGAAGACAAGGTATATATATATATATACATATATAAAACAAGCCGCTCTCCTTTCATGTTATTTATTTATTTATTTTATTCCTTCCTTTTTAACTCATCCGGACACACGTTCCATCCACAAGGTTCTTTATTATTAAAAAAAAAGAAAAAATCAAAAAAAGAAACAAAACAAAACACAAACACACACGACGTTCAAGCATTTTTCCCCTTTACTTTCCAACCCTAACGTTTCCATATTACACACCATTACCTTCCCTTACTCATTCATAAATTTTCTTTACTGCATGCTACTCAGAAGCTGCAAAAGTTCAGAAGCTGTTTTACGTCCCTCGGGATCCGTCACCAAACAGCTTTGCAGCACCTCTTGAATAAGTGCGTCCCCCTCACGTGGGATTTCCACTAACGAAATTTTCCTTTCCATTTGAGCCACTTTCATTCGATCATAATCTGAAAGAATCGCAGTAAGCTCCACAAGAGTTTTCTTCGTGTTTTGTTGCCGGATGTTGTCATCCTCCGCGGGAGAAATATTCTGCAACGGTCTTGTTATCGTCCCCTCCATCCAGCGCCATGGCGTTTGGTTTGTTATCAACTCCAGCAAAATAACACCCACAGCGTAAATGTCTGCAGCAGCACCTTTTTTTCCGGTGGTAAATACTTCTGGACTGCTATACGCCCATCTATTAAGGCAAGATTCTGCCCGCAGTCTTTCTTCTGTCATGGCTGCTGCTGCTTCTGCTGTGCAAGCCATACTGACTCCCCGTAATTTATACAGGCCTTCCACAGCAGCCATAACATCCTCTGGTCGAAGATTACCGTGTACAAGACCACGATTATGTAAGTATTCCAACCCGCGCAATATACCTACCAAAAAACGCTTTATCGCCATGAGTGGCAAGGCACGACCGTACCGTCGTACGGTGTCACGCAGTGTTCCACCTGGAACATATTCCATGATCAAACACATGTGTTCCTTTGTTTGACCGTAACCAAGAAGCTGCACAAGGTTCTCATGATAAAGCGTCTGTGCACGTGTCAAGGCGAGATCAAGAGAATCCATGTCATTATATCCGCAGTCTGGAAGCGATGAGACGGGGAGGAATTTAAGTGCTGCAAGAGTGCCCGTATCACTGATTCCTAAAAAGACGGGAAACCGACCGGACTCAGGGAAATTTTCAGACGCCCGCTTCCACCGTACATTCTTTTTGTCCCAGAACTCATGCGCGATGGCTTGTCCCGCCGACGAGACGTGTGTTGAAGAGGCACTGGTTGAGAGAGCGCTCGGTGTGAGTCGTCGCCGGGATCCGCAAAAGGTGAGTGAGGGAGGATGCAACCCTGACACGATGCTTTCACTATGGTCAACGGAAGCAGGTGAAAACTTTGATGTCAGGGTGTCCACATGGTCCGAGCCACCCACGCGCCACCCCGATGGAAACCGACTGCGCTTCTTTACATCGCATTGTTGAACTTGCGCTATTTGACAGCGGAGAAGACGCATGAGCTGAGGCGTAACATATGGGGATGCGACAAGACTTTCAAAACACATACGTGCCTCAGTGCATGCCTGAGCCGTAAGATAACGAAATCCATTCAAATATGTCTCCTCCACGCATTGCCATGATCCCTCATTCACAATGTCCTCAATGACAATGTGAAACGTTACTTTTGATGACATGTCTGCTGAATCGACAAGAACCGATGCAAACGGAAGCACATGAACACGCGAACGAATAAAAGGTACGGTATTCTGAAGAATAGCAAGAGAAACACCGTAGCGACGCTGCACATGAATCAGCTCCGTACTGGTTGCCCTGCCCCATAGCACCGGTTCCTTCTTTTCCGGGCCACCGCAGATGCCAAAATGAAAGACACCACTGTCAACAAGAATAGCACAGCAACGCCTTACTGCATCGGGGAGGTTGCGGTGAATTTCAATAGCACAAAAGGTTGCATCCAACTTATCTAAATGACTATCCCCACGACAAGGAAAATTCAAATTGAAAAGTTCTGGTAAAAATACATCCACACCACCTCCGTACTTTCTGGCCGCCTCCACCACAATATTTGCCGTTTCGCCTGTGTGTTCCAGAATAGTTTTAATATCCAAAATGTGCACAGAAACCACAGAGCACATGATTTCCTCAAAAACATTAATATTTTCTCGTGGACCTTGAAGCAAACTTCTCGCAATATCCATACCTTTTCCGCACATGAGATTTGGGCTAGATGCTTGTGCTCCTTCCACACTATCCCTCATATCCGCATCTCTTGTTTCACTCTGAATACCGCCATCCATGTATTTTGCTTTCCGTTCTTCATCCGTTGCATACCGTAACGGCAAAACCCCCTCTGGTAAGAATGAACGTAAATGGCGCATTTGATTCTTCAGTGAAGCAGCCACACTCTGCAGCTTGTCTATCTCCAGCAATGCAAAGCGAATTCCGCGGATACGGGGGGTATTAATAGATGTTCTGGCTAAAGTAACATCCACCTTGGCGGTCACACGAAGCTCTGCCGCTATACTGTGCAGCGGGCGACTGACTAAAGTGGAAAAAACAAAATAAACCAGTAAAGTCGCCCCGATTGTACTGATAAATGCACCAATAAGACTAACGACATGAAGGATTTCAAAACGTTCACCATAAAACGGAGGTGCCACAACAGCTAAGACCATCGTGGCATTAAGCTCTGACTGTGTCAAACAGACACTAAAGGTCCCGACTGACCCATCATAAGGAAATGTAGTAAAGAATTTTCTCCCACTGCGTACTATTGACATGACTTCATTCATGTTTACATGAAGAAACGCCTCTCGCATTAACGGATCTTTAATGTTCCCTACCTTCGGTGAAGGAACCATGTATTCGCCTGCTTTTCCAATAGTACGGACCCCGCCGTTACCACCTTGAGTAAAAACAAATTCAAATTCACCTTCTCCACTTTCCCCCTGCCACTTCACATTAAAATTGGTTGCAATCACCGTCATATTACTGTCGTTCCCATCATTCTCAAGCAATGCAACTCGAACCAGACTAATTGGGTCACTTTCTTCCATGAAGATTTTACCAAGGACCCGCCTAAGGTCAAGTGCAACTTTTAAAAAAGAAACTGTACCGTCCTTCTCAAAAAATGGATACGTGTATACATAACGTGGGCTAAGAAAATTTTCCACGTTCCACATTTGCATCCTGGGTTCATTTCCCGCAATTACATCCTTCTTCCAAGAATCAATCAACTTTTTTGTAGGAGTAAAATTATATATAAGATCTTTAAGTAGAAAAGGCTTGCTGAACTTTTTCAACACCAGCTGCGGTTCCACAAGAGTCACATTCTCAGGATCAACAGCAACAAGTGCATTCAATGCACCATCACTTTTCCGTCGCACAGCTGTAGCAAAATAATACCCATGAAATCCCCTTGCGCAATGTGCAATTTCATCACGGGGTAAAGACGCCATATAAATAAATGTCAGAAACTTATAACGATCCATGTTGTGTAATGCAGCACAAAAACGTTGTGACATCTCAAAACCCATGGGTATCACATCATCATTCGGACGTGGATTTCTCTCGTCTACAACGTACAGTGCAACAAAAACACTTGATAATAGCGTAGGGACATTAAGTGCACCCTCTAACTGTGAATTGATCTCAAGCCGTGCATGTTCATGAAACTCTTCAACAGATTCTCGGATGATAACAGTTGTCACATAATATGGCGTTAACAGACAGAACAAAGACAAGCACATAAGAACCAGAAAATAAGGTATTAATACTGAAGATAACGGCAATTCTTGAAAACAACAGTAAAAATGTTTCTTTCGTAATTTCCTCCGACCTGTTTCCTCTTGCTCTCGTGGAATCGGAGACATTTCATAACCCAAGGTGTTTATACTTTCCAAATGCGGACTACGAGGGGGGACAGATGCCCTACTTGAGTTTTCATGTTGTGAGGGCAACAAACTAATGCCAAGACACTCAAATGATGCTTCATCATTACAACACTCTGTTGTCCTTAAGTTTAATGCCTGAGCAGCTGTCTTCTTACTAGTTTCAGCAACATCCGCCGTCTTTTTAGCACAATCACTCAAAGCAAGTGTCAAATCCGATTGTTTCATACAGAAAGGCTTTAGCCCATGCGTCATACACGTCAATTTTTGGTTTTCTCTCTTAGAATTTTTTCTTTTCACTACGCAGTGCTCTTCCGTGTCGTGCAATTTACCGGTTTCCCGATCTCGTATTCTTGGTGCTGTAATCCCAGAGAGACTACCAAGACTTGTGTGTGGGTCATTTGACATCGGCGGCATAAACACAGACGAATCTCCCTTCTTTGGGCCACCATAAGATTGATTTAAGCTTCCTTCACGATGATAAGGATAATGACATAACAACTCCTTTTCCGTATGTTCCTCTGAAAGCACCGAAGGCAATGCAAATGAATTCGTGTGACATTCCTTTCCTCTAAAAAGATGATCAGAGGCGGAAAGCGGATCAATATGTCGTGTTTTTGCAGCCGATGTCACTTTATCTTCCGACCGCCGTGGAACCCGCACCGTGGATGGCATCACGGAACTCGTGTTGTCTACATTGCTTGAGCTCTGCAATGAGACCGGCGTGTCAACCACAATCCGCTGTGTTTCTTGGGTCCGAGATAATGCATCCCGCCCATCGACGTTCTCCCCTGGTATCACCGTACCACCATGATTGGCTGCCACTGAGCTTTCCTCCAGTTGCTTCCGCATATGTTTCTCTCCTCTTTTTTCTTTCCCCATTCGATCTCTCTGCCTCTCCCCCGCTTTAAAAAAAAAAAAAAAAAAAAAAAAATTACTATTTTTTTTTTTCTTCTTTTTTTCCGTTTCTTAAATTTTCTCTCGGCAAAGATGGACACGCTCAGTCAACGCACAAAAACAACAAAATTTGTGTCTCAACGCGTGTAAAATAAAATATTTTTTTTTTTTTTTAATATTGCGGTGGGAAGAGGAGGAGGAGGGGGAGGAAACAAATGAGGGCGCAGGGGTGTGTGTACGGTGGTGGAATGCGGATAGGCCCAACCAACAAATATGTCTATCGGGAAAAACACACAAATTTAATTAATTAATTAATTAATATCAATTACTTTATAGTAATAATAAGCAGAAGGAACTATAAGCATACAATAAGTTTTGGCGAAATACTCAAACTACTTGGTTATTTCTTTTGCCTGGAAAACAGCAAGAAAAAAAAAAGAAAAAAAAAAAAAGAAAAGGAAGAAAAAACAAAAAACAAAAACACACACACACACAGAAAGAGAAGGAGAAAACAACAACAACAACAACAACAGGGAATAAGTCCTTTTAATTATTTATATCTACTTGTATTTATATATAAATATGTGTGTGTGTGTCTGTGTGTGTAAAGTCTCTTTCACTGTGTGTCTGTATCGGAGTTAGTGATTGTATGGATTGAGTGTATTGCCCTAACTAGAATTATTGCGCCCAATGTAATAATGTATCTATGTATGTATGTATGTATGTAAGTATTTAGATAATCCCGTATGCCACCACAACTAACCAGAAAAGAAGGAAAAAAAAAAAAAAAAGAAAAGAAACACAAATCATACAGCCAAAAGGAAAATACACAGACACAGACACGGACACAGACAAAAAAGGATGTCCATTTCAAAATTTGAATGCTACAAATTATTTAATTACAAGAGTTTAACCATGCATGTTAAATGTATGCGTATGCCGCCCCTGACAGAACAGCGATGTCAATTCGCACACACGCAATGGAAAGAGTGTGTGAAAACAGCGGACTCAAAAAAATACAAGAGTCAAACAGAAAAAAAAAAAAAAAAAAAAATTGTTGTCTTCCCCGCCACCTTTTTTTTTTTTTTTTCGTTGTTATTGTTGCTTAGAGAACTCAACGGTGCGTAAAATGATTGGCGTGTGCCTTCAAAAATAGGGAGAGGGAGAGAGAGAGAGAGAAGGAGAGACGCCTAGCCGCCTCTTCCTTTAGAAATCCCCTGCATGATAGCCAACAGCGTCACAGACGAAATCGCCACATCGCTCTTTTCAGTACCGTCTGACCTCATTTCACTGGGGAGAAGGAACATCTGCTGCTGCTGCTGAAGAATATGTAGCGTTAGCCGCCAAAAACCGGGAGGCCCACAGCCATGTTGTACACCTTCGCTAGGGCTCTGCTCCCCATGCCTGTAATGACGCTGACGTGCAGCCTCCATGGCATCGAGGAGGCGCTTAAGAAGAAAACAGTCCACCACCACATGACGGGAAAAAAAATGTGATGCGTCGTTCTTCTTGAAAGCATCATCGGCAACCTCCCTACTTCGGGCGGGTTGGGATGTGTGCAGCGTGCAGGTGGACGGGGTTCCGGCGAGTGAGACGTGGCGGCTGGCGGTATTCCACTGGCCGCCTCGACAAAAAATTTCAATCAACGCCTCAAATGGCACAGAGAGATCGGCGTTCGGCTGCGCATTGCGTATGAAAATATCAAATAGCTTCAATGCCTGTTCCCACGCCACGTTCTGTGCCACCGAATCAGACGCCCCCTCCTCATTCTCTTCTTCTTCTTTTTCTTGCGACCGGATGGCCCCGTCGTCATCCTCCTCGTCTTCCTCTTCCTCGTGAGCAATCTTGTGGTCGTCTTTTGTCTCGGCTGCGGCAAGATGTTTCGGGAGCAGCAGACCGTGCAGCATGATCGCGTCGGGTGGTGTAAAGTGCTGCCGCACCAATTTATACGTCCTTGAAACGGAGCGCAACACTACCGAAGTTGGCACCTCCTCGTTTGCCGCAGCGTGACGCGGAGAACTAATCATCGTCATCTTCTTTGGATCCGAGCCGCCAGTGTGATAAATTTCCCAAAGTGTCGACTGCTCTGCAACGATGAGAGTCAACATGTACCGAAGCGGAGGAGAAATAAGCTTTGTGTTCTGCATAATGTGGCTCAATGACTGCAAAGATTTCGCGGTGGGTGACATACCAGCCGTGACGGCCGCACACATGCGGCAGAGCAGTGCGTTGGATAGATGCATCACATGGTGAAGTGACGCCTGCTTTTCCACAAATCGCAGCGCCGCCTCAGCGTTGCCGCGTAGCGCACATAACGTTGCGGGTGTGGGAATTTCCCCACCATCATTATCATCATCGTCATTACCATTATTTTGGTGCTTGGAGACTCGAGAGACGAAGCGGTACAACTTCATTGACGCCGAAGAGGTGTGTGCATCCACGACTGGCATCCCGTCATTGCAAGGCGCCACAAAAGCACTAAACAGTAAGCGCCTCACATCTCCTGCATCGCAGTGGGGTAGATTTTTTTTTGTCGTAGTGAGCTCTGATAGGAGTTGCTTCGGTACAGTGCAAAGAAGCAGCGCAATGGCTTCCATAACGTCCCCATCGCAACACGGTACACGACTGAACTCACTCACCCAACGAATAAAGGCGGCAAACATCTGAAGTCCCTCTACGCCTTCACTCTTCGTTAGACGATGCCGACGCACGGCGTCAGGCAGACGCAACGCCGCATCTGTGACAAGACGTAACATTAAAATGGAGACAGCAAAGCCCATATCATCCGGTGCGTGAGATACGGAGGATGCGTGCGTGGCATGACTGCCATCGCCGCGACTTTCGGTTTTCCTATGTCGGCGATTGCTCAGAGGCGGAAGAAGTGTCAGTGCCTGCGCGTACTGCAACGCTAAAAGGGGGGAGACCGTTGGAACAGAAAAGAGACGGAGCGACTGCTCGATCGAGTAAGTGTTTGGTAAACAACCATCCTGCAGTCGTGCAAAGTACAGCCCCATCACTGCATCACCCATCGCCGTGTTGAAAGCCACTGCCCCAGTATTATCCATGTTGTACTTCCCTAAAAGATGTAACATGCGGTGATAGTGCAAATGCTGTAAACGGACCCCAACCTCACGTTTCGCTTGACTCAAACGCAATGCCTGCGCCCAATCTTCCACCGCCTCTAGAGCATGTAAACAACGGACTTGCTCCATAGCTTCTTCCGCCGGTGAAAGTGTTCTCTGTCGCTGTACTGTGGTTGGCGCAAAACCGGTTATTGCCTCATACTCAGACCGCCATGCAGCTCCTTTCCCATGTATACACGCCATCTTCACCAGTGCCTTGGCATCCTCTGAAAGTGGCACCGTTTGGGCTCGCACCGCAACATCACAAATAGACCTCATGGCCGCTACGCCACCATCTGCCACAAGACTCGCACAACAGAGAAATATCTCCAGCTGTGTCATGGCTCTCAGCTGCTGTGTGTTTGTGTGGGCAAATAAATGGCGCCGTAAGCTCTCATCCGCAGTGATAAGTCCCAATGCAGTGCACCAAAGTCCATTGCATGCATTTTCTAAACTCGTCAATGCAGGAGTTGGATACTTTCGTAACAAAGAAAGTTCCTCAAAAGAGTCTCGCACGGTATCCATGCAGGCATCAAGGACATTGCTGCAACGTTGAGCTGATGGTAAAGCTGTAATGATTTGTTGAACGAGTGACCGCCACGCCTCTAGTGCCGCAGCAGGCGTAACAGACGGTCCGGGTGTTACAGTAAGAGACCGAATCATGCTACAAACTAAATCCATACGTCCATCCAGCACGGTGTCCTGCACAGTAGATTGTCTTTTCTCCTGGTGTTGCTGCAATAACAATGCCAGTCCGTCCCCGATAAATTGATTAATTTCATCAAGTTCTCCAAGTACAGCTTGTACCTCCCCTGAGTCCATTTCCGCGGCATTCTGAAGACGATGCATCGTATGCCGCTTCATCGTACATATTGACTGGCAAAGAAGCAGCATTGCATTCAAAAACGGTGAGGCCACACCACTTTTAGGATTTGATAAGTTTAGATGAAAAAAAACATTGCGAGCTGCCGGGATCACAACACGGAGGAAACCGCTGGCGGTGATGAGTTTTACAAGCCGTGCTATATGTGCACCACTGATGTATGTATGCCCAACATATGATCGCGAAGTGGCATACGCCGCCAATGCTAACACCCATGCGTGGCTTTCGGTGCCAATACGAAACAATGAGCGGTCCCGCCACTCCACAATGGGGTGATGACCATTACTGCCATTATTCACCGTCGTATCCATAAGTGTGCGACAGTATTTGTAACCCTCTTCAATTGCAGCATTATACGAGGCCGTGCAGCGTAAAAAACTCCACCACTCCATATCCTTATTGTCGCACTCAACAGCTTTTCTCTCAACACCGGAATCCCTCATCAGATGCTGCTCACGCTGTAAAAGAAATTCGCACAATTCCGATGCAACGCCAGAAAACGTCCCTGAAAATATCTTTACAAATAAACACGCCAACTCGCGCTCACGTTGCAGTATGTTTATCAATGATTCCTTCGTATTCGTACCATCATCATCATCATCATTATTATTATTATTAAATTGACTAGTGTCATGGGTCACTTTCGCGTGCAGCATGTCACGTACAGCATCAGCAAGAATTTGAATTTCATCACCAGGCTTCCCTGCGTGACCACCGACAATATCCCGGTGAACCCACCGTAGAGTCGCCACAAGTGAGTCTTGGGATTGCATGAGGGCCGTTACTCGCCTTATCCACGTCGCCGCAATCCAAATCCCTGTTCTCCTCGCGCTAAAGCTAATCCCTTTCGTCGAGTTCGCCGCAGTTTCAAAAGCAATCATTCCCTGCTCCAGTAAACCATTGGGAACATGTCGTAAGAGGGATGCCTCCTCAGTGTGATAAACTTCTTCCTCGAGTAACTTCGTCAAGGCACAATTGTTCCCTTCAGAGCAATTTTCCTCCAACTTTTTCGCCCCCGATTCCAACTCATCTTCCGGGTGAATATACGCATCGTAAAAGAGAACAACAGTCCTGTGATGCGCGTATTTCATCAAACGGGCGCAGGCATCATAAAATTCACGCGTTCGTAGCAGTGTTGGGGTCTGTCGAACCAACGCTGCGGCATCCACGTAGTGACCATTAAGTAATAAATCTCGCATGAGAGACACGCGCTCCCTCAAAACCCCTGCGGATTGCTCCCGCAAGATATCGTCCAAAGTTTTCCCTACAAGTGTGCCGTTAAGTAACAACAACACCTCGGAGAGACCGCCACTTCGACTCGGAGCCACAACGACTGAGGCAGCGTGATTCACCCATTCCAACACCTCTCGTCCGCTCACGCGATAATGTTGTTGTGCCGCCTCCACAAAACGTAGAAGTGACTCATATGACTGTTTTTTGTACAGACGCTCAATGACTGCGGTGGTAAATTTACATTTTGCTTGATTAAAAACCCATTGGACCTCATTTTCCTCCATACTGTTGTTTCTGGGGCTCCCGCTGTTAATTTCCTTTGAATTTTTTTGTACAAGGGCCTTTTCCAACACGCACAGGGATTCCAACAGTGCGAGAGCGTCCACCCACCGAAGATGCGGATGGCGTTGCAAACGGTCCGTAAAGGCCTCCACAACCTTGGAACGGTTGACTCGCCCCGTCAGAAGCTCCGGCGCTGCGGCAGCTGACTGGCGTTTTGCTACAACTTGCATGTAAAAGACCAGCGATTTTACGGGAATTTCCGTCACATCACACACCTCGACAAGGTATTTTAATGTGTGAAATAACACCGCCTCCGGGGAGGGCCACCATGACAGGGATGGGAATGCGGCAATGGGAAGACGTAATGTTAAATGCAGCGCAAGACTCCATGCGTGAGGCGGCTGAACAATATGAAGTGCCCGCAATGCGCATGCGGTCCCGTGATGCATGAGTTCCGTGTCAAGGCCTTTTTGTTCCTTAGCAGAGATGAGCTGCGGCACAATGATGGAAAGTGCATGCTGCCATATTTGACGCACACTATCATTCTTCTTGCTTGCTGCCGTGAGCAGTTGTGACATCAACGCCACATAAAACCGGAAACGCTTAATGTCTGTAACCATCTCTTTGCTTCCCTCATGAGGATCCGGTAGAAATTTCAACGCCCGACGCCATGGAACGACACTCATTTTGGCCCGTGTCGAGTCTGCCTCCATCATACGCAGTAATTGAACCGTAAAGCCACCACCGCCATGTATGCCAGGGGTCGCGCTTTCATCAAGTACCCCCGACTCATGCGGAATCAAAGTGTCAAGCATCCTTCCAAGCCGAAGAAATGGCGGGTCATAGTGCGACCTCCGGTGACCCTGCATTAGAAACGCGAGACACCCACGCTGCAACAGACGCAACGATTCATCCTTCAACGATGATAATGCGGTTTGAAGAGGTGCCCATGACACTTGATTGGCTTCCAGGGCGCAGCGCCACAACAGCCACTCCTCTTGTGGTAGTTGCGTCGCTTTATTCGAAGACCATGGAAGGGGATAATGAATCGTTTTGATCGCATGCACATCCCCCGCATCTTTTTGGGTATCTGACGTCGCATTCATTGTAGCAAGAACAGCATAAAGTTCACACAACAGCGCCACAGCGGTTGGTGTGTTAAGTTGGACGTACTGAAAGCGGCAAAGCACAAGGTAAAAAGTGCTCTCACACAATGCCTTTTCTTCCTTCTTTGTTTCATCTACTTCGGTGGAAAAAGCTGCAGCATTAAATTTTTGACGCAGCAGCACAAGAAGTAACATCAGTACCTTTTCCAACATGAGGGTTGGTACAACCATGTAAGGTGCAATCGTCGTAAAGAGTTTTAGGCCATGACGTGCCGCATGTAACGCTTCCATGGGGGGATTGGCAGAATCCGCCGCGGCGGTAGTGACAGCAGCGTCTAAGAGCTCAAGGATGAGTTCATGTGATGGCAGGACGGCCGTGCTCCACAGCGCCTCCTGCACCATCGATGTCGTCTGCGTGAATAGCGGCATGGGAGACGCTGATAACAGATCGTCACCTTTGAGAAGTAAAACATCTGATACGCCACCCCCGTGTCTGTGTGCACTGAGAAGGTTCCGGAGCCGACGATGAAGATCCGATGCCTTTTCCTGCCGCTTCTTCTTCGTTTGTTGGTGGTGCCAATTACCAGTAAAGAAGTTTATTAATTGCCGCAGTGTGACAATGCCATCTTGCTGCGATGTCGCTGCACAAATGACGCGCACCACGCCGTGACCAAAGATGCCCTCTAACTCAACCTTCAGTTGACGTGACATGATGTCGACATCATCGTCATACGAGGCAGAGCACAAATGCAAAAAATCCATCAGTGCCGTGTAGGCGACATCGAGGGAAGCCTGCCGCTCATTGTGCCAGGCCATTGGGTTCAAAAAAGCAAGTGTCGCCGCAAGAGCTCGGAGGTAAAACAATAATTGCGCCTTCACGTCTTGTACACCCCGTGGAAGACCAATATGCACACGTGTAAGAGGCAGTCCAGCATCATTTGCAGCAATACGACGCGCCATCTCGCGTCGCTGTTCCATTTGCAAAAGCTTCTCTACATGATTGACACTCGCAGTGCGGCGCTTGTCAAATCCATCGCGTAGAACTACGAGACGCAGCAGTGACTGTAACCCATCCGTCGTTAATGGCGTATATCCAGAGAGAAACGACAAGGGTGTGGCAGAAGAAGACTCGCCAATTTGGACAGGAGGAAAAACAGCATCGACGACGTGGCGAATGACATCTCGATCCCGCACCTCCGCCTTGTCGTGGTGACCGCTTTTCTGCCACTCCTGCAGTGTGATGCATAAAAACTGGTCAATAACCATCCCGGCCCCCGCCCCGCGAACAACAGGCACCATCACGCCGTCATCTTTCCCCTCATTGGCAGGCTGCTTCCCCTTCTCCAAATTCTTCACCCTCGACGGAGAAAATAACGCCGTCCCGGTCGTCACGTACACACGAAGCGTGTTGAATAGCGCTATCAATGGTCGCGTTGAAGAACCGAAGGGAGACGCATCCGTGACAATTTGATGCATCATCCATGACACCGCAACAGGATGACGGAGTTGACAGAGCGGGACCAATGCCGGCGTTGGTTCATGAAGGCATTTTATATATTCACGAGACCGCCACATCTCTAATGATAACGGTGGCCAGAGTGAGATCCATGGCATACCGTCACCCCTCATATATTGCCCCACCAACTCCGTAGCCAGCTTGACGTGGGCATCAAAATCAGAAGCTAAGGTTTGTTCCTTCGGCAATAGAGAAATCGCACGTGCAGCAATTTCTGCCGATGCCTGTTGAAAACGCAATTCGCTGGGATTTATGCTTGCAGAAGAACACAAAAACTCACCTACATAGGCGCCGTAAGCAAGGATCTCACCGCACAGTCTTTGCCGCAGCTTCCCTTCACCTTCCGCAGGTTGCGGAGACTTCATGGAGATGGATGCTTCACAGTTTTCAATCCGTGTAGTCACTGCCAATGCGAGAAACGCTGCGGCCAAGCAATGATGCAAAGATGTTTCCTCGTTTTTTGCATTGTTGTACTCTTTCCCACTGGACTCCGCATGCGCCTCCACACTGTGACCCATCGGCTGCATTCTCTTTCCCTTCTGTTTGTCAACCTCGACAGAACGAATAAGTAGTGTATTCCACGCGGCGAGTAATGACTGCACGCAAAGGGGCGTGTACGGTCGCTGGGATAAACGTTTCTCCAGCAGCTCCAACGCATCCTGCATGGACTGACTGCATGCAATTGAAAGCAAGAAGCTCTTTTCACTCCCTAACTTTGTCACATCACTTACCATGTCGATTGCTGCCCTCACGTACTGCAAACTGCTAAAGCCACACGGCGTGGCAAACAGCGACCCCGCTGCAATCATTCCAACAACATCGTCATCAACGTCATTTTCCCCCACTCTCATCACGCATACGTCGGGAAGAACACGCAACGCGCGGCACAAACGTGAGTATATGAAAGAACTCTTAAACGCAAACTGTTTTGCGCACATCTCCGCTACCCATGCAGTATTAAAAAGGGCGCACTGAAAACACATCACAAAAGAGGTCTCACCAGCCGTCGCATCCGCAGAGGAAGACAAAAAAGTCGGTGCACGCTCCCTATTAACAGAATAAAAGGTTGTAGAGGAGACGATGTCGGGGGATGTCACTAGTGACATGGCAGCAGCGATCATTCTCTTCTCCTCTGTCATAGTTTCATGCATCTTTTCGTTCACACTCGCCCATTTTGGAACCGTGAGGGTGACACGACTCCACAGGAGAAGTTGCCGCGCCTCCAAACAGAGCGACCGCCACGGCCAACTAAAAAAAGAAGATGATGATAAGGAAGATGACAACCAAGACGTCATGTCTGCTAATAGCTGCCGTAGCTGTTGTCGTTCTTGTAGGGTGGAACGTGTCTCTGATAATGATCCCGTCATATACGCAATTGCAATGAATTGCACCGCCCCATCGCTCGTGAAAAAAGCCTTCCAAACATCCCAACGCCTCTTCTGCTGCCTCTGTGGCTCTTGTTCTTGCGGCGTAGCATTCCCCAATATGATGCACGCGGCTGTGGACGCCTGGTGGTGGCACAGCACCACACATTGCATCAGCGGCAGTGAGGCCTCGCGTTGGAGTAAAGGAGCTATCGAAATCGTGCGAAATCGTCTGTCCAAGGAAAGATTTGCCATGACATCCAGAATTTCGTTATAATTTGAAAGAATACCGTCATTCTTTCCACCACTGACGGCAGGCCACGACGCCTGGAGAAGCAGCCTCAACACAATTCCTCCCGGCCACGGCCCGCAGCATTGAAGGACAAACGCCAGTCTACTGCGGAGCGTGAGATCCATTGAAGTCGTCTTCTGCGTTGCAGTAAGCGGACACTCAAACGCAATGGCGTATGGAAGGTCCCAGCGGTGGGGAACAAGTGTGCCTACAGCATCCATTGCCCCTACAATGTCATTCTCATCCGATGCCTCGCCGTCGCGACACGCTGCAAGAGCCGCAAAGACAGCGAATTCCACAAGTTGCTCCTCAGATCGCAGCCACTGTGCTGTCAAGGCGTCAACAGACAAAATGGGAGGAAACTCTACAAGACGTGTAATAAATCTTGTGGCAGCCGATAATGACATGCTGAAGGCGCGACGTACGGCAGCAGTGGCGTTCAAACGAGCGGACTGCATCGCAACAAGTCCTCCTACAAATCCCTCATCGTCACTCAAGACTGTCTGTAAGCCTTCCTCAAGCTGAAGTGCCGGTAAAAAGGCACGCACCAAACGTATGCTCGAGCGCGCGCCATAACGCACAATGTGTAAAAGTGTAATTGCCAAAAAAAGATCGGAAAGAGCCGCATTGCCTGCGGGTGGTGACTCCATATTCACGTCACTGCTGGTGTGAACCTTAGAAACGGCAGTGGCACCAACAAAATGGGACTCCACTGCGTCATTGTCCATTGGACCGTTCCGGAGGATTGTGCTCATGACACGAAGCACAAGAAGAGCAGTAGAGGACAGGGGTGCTGTTTTTCCAGCATTCACACATCGCTCCATCATCTCACACAAAAGACGGAGTTGACGCAGGGACTCCTTCCGCAGTGATGACTCCGGCCACGACGCACAGGTTCCCGCCAGGTTTCCAACAAGACGGATCATGAAGTGTGCATGAGGTTCATCCAGCATCCGCCTCTCCTCACTCTCGGCTGCATGTAAACGTCTCTGCATCCAGGCAGATACCAATAAAATAAAATCATGCACGTACCGCACCTCCTCGTACGCCGTTCGGCTCAACACGGTATCCACGGCAGAAGAAAGACGGTGCGCCGGATGTGCCAAGACCGCAAGTTCCGCCACGGTGTGGCAAACATGAAAACTAAAAAAAATAGTCTGAAATGCCGCAACTATCTCCATTGCATTCTCACCCAAAACCCACTCCGGTGTGGCATCCAAGGAATGCAATGCATACGCTGCTGCTGCAAGAATAACAGTGAGCGGAGGCTGCGCGTGCCAGCAATGGTGCAGTAAAAAAGCAAGCGCCTCAATAATACACGGGAGAAGTAGGCAACGTAATGACGATGACAATTTCTTTTCAGCATCATGAGGCGCAGCCCGTTCAATGGCGTGGAGAATAATGCGGTCTAATTGTGCTGTCGCCTCTCGTGTGTTCATGACATCGTTCGACATAAGAAACGTCTCAGGATTCCAACGTGGCACATCCCTCACTTCCCCCTGTACAGCTTCTCCGTCTCCCTCCTCTCTAACTGAGGGGCATGATAACGAAGATGGGAAGGCGGATGTACCTAATGTCACCTTCTCGCTCTGCAGAATTCCCAGCCAAAACAAGCAATCGACCGGCACCACAGGGCCCAACTTCTTCTCTAATTTCTGGACGTGGTGGTTTAACACGGCAATGGGATTCACCCCAGATGCTTCAGGCAATGTCTGCGACGTCGGTGAAACTGCCGCATTGAGGCACAAAGGGGGTAGTGCCCGAAGAACACCAATAAAGTCCGGAAGATTGCGTAAAATTCTTGCGTCAGTCCCCACCAAATGTTTTGTTAACACATGAAGCAAACGTTGAGCATGTCGTTGCATAACTGGCGTCGCGTCACATCTAAACTTAGGGATGCCCACCACTGCCCGTTCATCAGCCGGCGCGGATAAGCGAAACAGCACCACGCATGCATGGAGCATAAAGTTTCTTGGCGTTCCCGTAGGTTTACTCTCATAACGGATAGAGACGTCATGCATCAACAGCGTGTCTTTCAGTACGGTACATAAAATCGTAATTCCATCACTCGTCGTCACATCCTCCACTGCATCAACAACGGAAGCAACGCACAATGAAAGCAGTTGCAACATCGTTTCTTCAGGCAAAACCATGCCAATAAACCTCTCACGAAACTTTTTATATGCGGCAATGGCGCTTGCTGCATCCTGAGCGGTGGAGCAGAGACGCACAGTTTGCAACAACGCGTCTGCTTCGTTCCTGGCTTGATCCGTGTCGTACAATGCACTCTGACGAAGCAAGAGCTTCGCCGCATTCACGTTACCAGCGCAGACACCCTTCACACATTTCCATATGAGTGCAAAGTCCTCATCGTTGCTGATGGGCGTGGGCCACGCGGCAAGAGCCAAGCGCGCCACCTGATTTGCCTCGTGGAGCATAAACGCCCGCTCGTGCTCCACGGAGCCATCATCGTCGTGTTGTTCGCCTTGATGAAGTTGCCGTTGTCTCTGCCGCTTTTTCTGAAGTGCCCGCACAGCCTGTTTGACGTGCCGTTCCGACGCCACCAAGGCCGCCTGTGCAACTTCTCTGGACTTTTCTTTTCCCCTCAGTGAAATTAACACACGACGCGCAAATGAAAGCGGCCCATGTTTCACAGCAAAGGCAAAACATGCGCAGTCATGCCCAGAGAGCTGGCGTGCTTCATATGTAGTAAAGAGCTCTATGGCAGACATCCAATGTCGCCGCTGCTTAAGTGGGGCGATAAACTCGTACAAGTCGATGCGCTCACTCTCACTCAATGGGGTTCTGTTAGGCAACGCACCATTCATGCAGCCATCATCCTTCCCTCGGATTTCACCCGTGTTTGGAACTACATGGTGCATGAGTTCCACCACCTGCAAAGCCTCCCGCCAACGTGGCGGTGCGGCAGAAACCAGCAACGCATCAAGGATATGAGAAAGCGAACCATCCGTTTTGCCATCATGGAGTTGCTCACCAATCTTCGACGCGGCTGCGACACAGAGTGCGAGAGCCGCACGCCATGAAGTTGTACGGGGTTCGATAGAATGGAACAAACGGGCTGTGTAATTTACTTTTTCTTCCGTGCTAGAAAGATCACTCTCGTGCATCACCACAACGAGGGCCACACGACACGATCGCCAAGGACCTTCACATGTTTGGGCAGAAGCAACGTCCATCATGCATCTTAGCAACGGCACCACATGTCGTGGGGCAATGGAAAAAACAAATGTACGCCAAACATTGCTGGCATCCGATACAGAGAGGTTATCCTTCACACATGCCTGCAAAAGGCCACGTCCAATCTCATCCACCTCTTCCTGCCGTGCCAAGAGATTGAATAGGGCGGGAATTCGTCTCACATCATTATCGGTATTCATGCATGCATTGTCTGAGACACGGAATTGTGAACCCCGCTGGTATTCCTCGTCCCTCTTCTCATAATGTAAAGGAAAAATGGCACGGTAATTGTCCAACGGAGGAAATCGTCGACTGAGAAAATACACCAGCTCTTGCAACTGCTTCAGTGCCTCTTCACAAAAAAAGGAAGAGGAGCGCATGACACCAGAACCACCAAAACGGCGACGTCGACGACCACGACTGTGGCCCACACCACCACCGCCAGCGGTGTTTTCTTCTTTCTTCTCTGCAGAAGGCATGAGTCTCTCGTCAATTGTCGCGTTACGGCCATGAGATAAACCATCATCGAAAAACCACATTTTTAATAGGGAGGTATCGCAGAAAACACGTCGCAACAGCTCTTGCCACGAAGCAGCTATTGGCGAACGCTGCCAACCAGCCAATGTGTACGGAAAGAGAACGTTTTCCCAAAATACATCCCGTCCAGAAGCAAGTGCCGACTTTGAAGAAAGACTATAAATTTCATTGGCGTTGTTGTTCGCATTCCCCTTCTTGTCGAAAGTACCGCCGACGTATTCTTTGGGCGTCTGAGGTTGTCCTCCGTGCGACCCCCCTGTGTGGTTCAGCAACATTCTTCGCCTGTGATCCCGCACACAACAAAGGCGAATGTAAACCGTCATTAAGGTTTGAACGGTGTCCGACAAGAGAGAAAAAGGAAAGTCATCCACACCAGTTGCAGTCACCATCACCACAGAACCGTGCAGAAGTAATTTGCGTGCCAAACACTCCATTTCCTTTTGTTTCATGTCATCCCAATGAACGGGAATTTCCTTCTGCTCCAAAGCATCGTCTCTCATGCAGATTAACTGCACGGCAATACAAAGCCGTGTGAGAGTCGAAGTGTGGGTTCTCTTCTCCCTTGACTCCTCTTTCCAACAACAGAGACCGCCTTCCACCATCGCCCACTGTCGTTCACGTTGTTCCAACTCCGCCATGGCCAGCGCCTTTACCATCTCCCACTTAGGCAATTCCAGCGCTGGTTGCTTTTCAACTTCTCTCCTCCACCACGCCAAAGAAGTCCCATTATCACTGCCGTCACTTCTAGAATCACCATCACCACCACCACCACCAACAACATTATCATGTTGCTCAATTCCAAGCAGACTTGAATGTGGAAGAGTAATAATGGCACCATTAAACATACGCTGCTGCGTCCAATGAAGAATCTTCTCGGCGGCATCTGGTCGCACGGTGATGTAATCAATAGTTGCTTGAAGCACTGTGTCTACTGTTTCACCCTCCTCAACCTTTCTGATTGAATCGGTACGAGGAACGCACACATGAAGCACCGTGTACACAGCATCTTCCCAAGATGAAGTAAAACTCGCGTGCATCTGCTCCCTCAACTTCTCCCAGTGAGTGGGGTCATTTCTATCCTTCGTGAAGGATCCCTGAAAAACGGTGTCGTGAATGGCCTGCACCAAATCCGACTGGAGCACCCGCGGGGGGCGGCACGCAGGCGTTGATTTGGGAATGGGAGGAGACTTTCCGCGAAGATGCAGATCTGCAGCAAGCATGTCCCGTGTGAGCAGCAGGGCATCACTGCAGCCGGGACTCTCCTCTTTTCCAGAAAGAGTCCCACTGCTGTTGCTGCCGTTCGCAAGCTCATGCTGCCAATTTTCCACGGTCCTCAATACATCTCGTATGACTGGCGTTTCTAATCGTACACGGCGTCGCGCGGCGCGCTGCACAATGGCTGCCGCCGCCTGCCAACTCCCCATGCTCGACACCGCCTCCTGGGCAAGTGTCGCACGAAGCAGAGTGTTGTACAACCCCTCTTCTTGTGCCAGTGACACCGCCGTCCCTTTATTTCCCTTCTTCGTCTTCGTCTTGTTGTTGCTGTGAGACTCTTCCACTGCGATAAGTTGGCTACTAAGGCGCAGGACGGACTCCCACTGCCCATTAGCCACCAAAAATGGAAAGATCGTGTCGTGGGGAAGACTATGCAGCAGCGTTCCCGTCTCAGCGCAGCCGTGAAGAGCTCTGAGGACACTTCGCCAATCCCCACGATCCATGTGCTTTGAAAAGTATAACGACAATGACAAACGTAGACGATCCGCCATCTTCACTCCCAATTGTTTTCTTGTTTTGCCTTGCCACCCCCTTTTCCTCCTCTTCCCTCCTTTTTTTCCTCCCCTTTTCTTTTACCCTCCCCTCAATTCCCACCCACCGGTTTATATATATATATATTTATATTATGTGTGCTCCGTCTACCACCGCCGGTAGTTCCTGGCCGACTGCCTAAAGTATTCCAAGTTAATAGTCGTATGTGTGATAAATGTCTGTATGCACGCACGTGCGAGAGGCAGCCAGGCGGTGGTGGTGGATAAGTAAAAAAATAATAATAATATAAGTATATGTATGTATGTATCTTCTTTCAGCGTCACCTCTCCCCCTACGCTGGGAAGCACAAAAGCAACACTCAAAGAAAAACAAGAAACAAACCAACAAAAAAGAAAAAAAGGAGAAGACAAGGAGACACCATTCCAGGAACAGTAAAGAAAAAAAAAAAAAAGAAGGAAAAAGAAAAAAAAAAAAAAAAGAAAGAAAAGGAAAAAACATGGATGAAAATTCAATAAAATTAAATGCCTTCAGGCTTTTTATTCGTGTGGTGTATTTGACGACTGGCGCATCATCACGAATGCGTGGAGATGCAATTCCACACGTTAATGGATTATTTACGAAGATTATTATTGTAGACGCATGTATGCTCTGCATGTCACACGGCACCCTCCCTTCCTTTTTCTTCTTCTTCTTCTTCTTCTTCCTCTTCGCCGGCTTCTCGCCTCGCCTCACCCGAATGCCAGTTGCCGCGTAGGCACCCGCACACGCCCACAGACAGAGAAAGGGTGAACGAAAAGACATGTGTCCTGGCATTGCGGTATAGGAGACAAAGTGGTAGAGAACGATGATAAAAAAAAAAAAAAAAAAAAAAAAAAAGACATCGGGTCCCACGACATGATTAGGGAAAGCCACATCCAACGCTAAACCAACAACGGGGGCAGTGGCAACAACAACAAATAAATAAATAAATAAATAACGCCTGTGAATCATGTCACCTTCCCCTTTCTCTGGTGAAGGTTGTCTTTCCATCTCAATTCTACTCTGCGCTAAGAGACCCTGGTGGGAGTCCCTGCAACGCCTCCTTCTCCCGCAGCTCCCGGGCCCCGTTCATCAACTTCATCACCTCAAAGTGCCGCGCGATGCACTTGCGTTGACATGCCTCCATCTTGCGCAGTTTGCTATCCGGCAGATCACCCTCTACCAGCTCCTTCCGTGTAAGATTGACGTCAAAGCAAATGTTCCAGCACTTCTCTAAAACATCGTTTGCAAGATCAAGCATGGAGTAGTGCTCCATTGCATGCATCACCATCATCTGACCTTGCATGGTTTCCCGTCGCCGTTGTTACTACGCTTTTTTAAAGACACAGAAACACAGAAAGAGAGATAAAGAGAGAGAAAGAGATGTTTCCTTTGGTTTATTTTATTATTATACTACAGAGATGTCCATCCAAGCAAAGCAAAATAAAAAAAAAAAAAAATGAAAAAAAAAAAAAAAATAGGGTTATTAGGACATACACAGAATGAGTAAGCACAAAGCCACCATCCTAATCCCTCAGTAAAAAGGGGGTCCACACACACACACACACACACACACACACAAACTATGCAGAAACATATCCCACATTTCGTCAGGCTTAATAAATGCCACGTTATGTAAAAAACAAAAGCAAAAGAGTCACATATATATATATGTATATATTGCATCCAGTAAAAACACCTTCTTGTAACCCTCTCCATAACCAATCACATTCCACACAAGACGGTGACAAAATAGACGCATGTAATTTTTATTCATGTTGTCTCTCTTTCCCTCGCTTTTTCTCTCTCTTCTTCTCATTCCATTATATAGGTCGGTGTATGCGTGTGTGTTCGCCTGCGGTATTCCATTTTTATTTTTTATTTTGTGTATCTCCACAACACAAAATAACATTGACATATATAATAATAATGATAATGGTAAAAATAATAATAATAATAATAATAATAATAATGGTAAGCAAATAAGCGGATGCGGTCATCTTCCGCACTTCATTGACAGGCGTTCACAACAGACGCAATTCTTTTTCCTTTCCCCCCCCCATTTTTTTTTTTTTACTCTTCTTCCATTCCACCCAATCATCTCCTTTTTCTTCTTCTTTTTCTTCTTCTTCCCCCCCTCTTTTCTTTTGTCTCTTCTCTCTTTTTTATTTTATTTTATTGCCTGCGCATGCATCTTTGCAACAAACTCCCAGTCGATGACCGACCAGATCTCCTTCAAGTAATCCGGCCGGCGGTTTTCAAAGTCCTTGTAGTACGCATGCTCCCACACATCCACTGCGAGGACGGGGCGCAGTCCCTTCGTTAAGGGACATCCGGCGTTGCTCGTATTGTCAATAACGAGCTGATTCTTATTCGACGGGTCCACGCACAGCCACGTCCAACCCGAGCCAAAGTTATTCACCCCTGCCTGCACAAAGGCATCTTTAAACTGTTCCACCGAACCAAACTGGGCCGTAACAGCAGACTCAAGGGACTTTGGCATCGCCTTCCCATTAGGGGTGATGCAACGGAAGTAAAAGGTGTGGTTAAAATGCTGTGCGGCTTGGTTGAAAAGACCCTTCTTCTCGGCGTCATTTGCGACCGCAAGGATAATCTCCTCAATGCTCTTCCCATCGTATGTTGTCCCTGCCAGCGCATTTAATTTGTCCACATACGCCTTGTGGTGTTTGGTGTAGTGCAATTCCATCTGGCGCGGGCTGAAGACAGGGGCACATCCATCCTTCCAGTTAAACCCCAACTTGGGCAACTCGGCCGGGGCGCCACTTGGTTTTAAAAGGTCAGGCAGCGTCGCGTAGCTCATCAACGCCATGCGCCCTCTGGCAATGGATATATTCACCGCACGTCTCAACATGGGATTATAAATCGCTTCACTTGTTTATATGTAAAACGTATAATATGTTATCTCCTCTTTCTATATCTTTTTCTCTCTTACTCTATTTATACATGTAAGTACGCATGTAGAAATAATTGGGCAAAGGGACAAGGTACAGATAGAGATACACCCACATGCGCAATCTGTTTGTCACTGCACATTGGAATACAGCCATGCATCATAAAACAGTGAAAAGCAACACACACACACAGAAAAAAAAAAAAAAAAAAAACAATTAGGGGGAACTAAGTTCTTTCACAATTGAAGGGCAAAACCAAAAATTCAAAAAAGAAAAAAATATGAATTCGACACCTAACGCAGATACACAGTGTAAGAAAAGGACAGAGCGCGTGTACTTAACGATAGACGGGATCACGATTTGCCCAGCTATATGTTTTGGACTTAATATCTGCAACCGTCTGACTCTTGTTATACTGCCGTCCACGGAGAATGTAGCCAGAAAGCCAGTACTTCGTCTTAACGCAGTTCCGTGGATGAATGCGCCAGTCCAACGGCACAAGAAGATTGGCCGACCCTCCATTGCCACCACCCGCAGGATGACTCGAGACGCGCTTCGTCTTCGAGTGT